>NC_044928.1:29225978-29266847 GCF_003576645.1 Ipomoea triloba | reverse complement strand
GGGGGGGGGGGGGGGGGGGGGGGGGGGGTTTGTAAGTGGAAGAATATTCTGTGTCTTGCTTTGTGATCTTGCAAATAGCAAGGCTCCCTTAACAAAAAGGTTAGGTTCAAGTCCTGTCAGGTGAAACTTTAAGTGTGGGGTACATACATAGTTTACATATTTGTATAATTTTATATTTCTACTACAAGTAAGTTTCTTTTTCCCTATATTAAAATTAACTTTTTTTTTAAATAAAAAAAGTGTTAACAAATGTAGCAAAATAAACTTATTTTTGGGAGCACTATATGATACGATTCTACATCGTCTCCACAAAAAAATTACAGAGTGATACTTAAATTAATGTGAAATTTTTACTCTTAAATTAACTTTTGTGGTGAAGTTAAGATCGTGACATGAAATGACTCTTTAGCGGTGCTTGATAAAGTTGAAAGAAACTGTGAACAAACCATGTTAATCGCTGTTTTGAACACGCAGAGAAAATTTGTTGATTGGCATTGAAATTTTCTTCCTTTTCACCTTTTGTTAAATAAAAGAAACAATTATTTTTCTCCATAAAAGTAAATCTATATTTTTCTCTCTCAAATCTATAATATTGAGTGAGCTAACCTTTACTTTAATTGGTCTCTACAACATTATTAGAAAGTGTACCTAAAAGTACCAACTACCTAGTGCTACCTTCTTTCTTGCCCCCATCATCTTTGTAACCATTTTTATATATTTTTCATCATGTCACATCATAGATTTACTACATTTGAAACCTTAATTGTGGATAAGCATAACATAGATTATGCTACAATTGAAGCCTTAACATTGAATATAAGGTTTACCAATGCCCAACAACTCCTTATAACCTAAGTAGCACATAAATTAGAAATAGAAAAATAAAAGATCCGAAACGTGAGAAAAACCTATAAATATTTTTTTTTTTTTAAAAACAAAGAAAAATTTTAAAATACCCAATGTGCATTAGTTGATTGTACTTTGTCCTTTAAGAATTGTACTTTAAACACAAGGTACATAAAACACGAAGCTTGTACAAGCTGATTGTACTTAATTAAAATGCTCACATTTAAAATCTCCCTAAAAAAAATACAAGTGTGTATTTGTAAATATTTTGTTTACATCAATATCACTTGTTTATTAGTTTTTTTTTTCCTTAGCAAATGTATTTTTGAATTTTGTAAATTAAAAAAGTTCACAAAACCTTTTATAAAATTTTCAAAACAACGAAAACACTCGCCAAGAGAATTTCATGTATCATAGTTGTTTTAACAATTTTATATCAGATTTTATACCTTACATCTGGGGAGGAAACTTTTTTCAGAATACGAGCACACTCACTCTTAAGAGTTTCAGTGTATCTTAGCTTTATTTTAATAATTTCTTATAAAATCATAAAATATTATTCACGTAAAATGTTATATATCTCTCCCCATCAATTTGTACCTAATGATTGAATTGAAGTTGAGCAATCACAAGTAGCCATTAGGTAGGTAGGTAGGTAGGTATAAATTTGAAACAAATATATATGTAATACTAGCTAGCTAGGGGCTAGGGCAGTGTTCGTTGTCGTTGAACAGAATGTCCATTAAGGCAAGCTTTCCTGTCACATACTCACATGCATGTCTACTATTTTTACCAGTTTGTACATATATGCAAGGTCTGGTGTATAAGTGAAACATGCATGCCTCATGTGTATCATCTCTGTATAGACTGTAGGGTTTTTCCAAACACTTAAATCAAATAATATGGTCAACACACGCAGGCAACATTGGTGTTGTGTTGGGGACATTGTTGTTGCGATGTTGGAATTGGTTTAACTCATGGATGGCTTTAATGTGAATCACAATCTTGTCCCAAATTTAGCTTCATTCATTAATCTCGTGGGAATTGATGAAGAATGTTCAAAACCTGCCCACACAATTCAATTCAATTTTGAGTTCTTGTTGTTGTTGGGGTTTTTTTTTTTTGTTTTTTTTTTGTTTTTTTTGTTTGTTTGTTTTTTGACGAAGAAAATCTGCTGTCATTATCTGAGAATGTACACTGGATAGTATAATAACTCGTAAATCATATAGGAGAAGGTAAACTGTAATAGGAAGACTTTGTGCAATATGAGAACTTTGTGCAAAGGGATTGACCAAAAGGTGTTGGTAAGAGTTGAAGTCCTAATCTTTTGGTATGAGAATCGTACTCCACCACTCGGTCGCTCCTTTCAGGAACTCTTGTTGCCTATGTGCCCGTACATTAGCATATACCAAGACCTTGTACGTTTTTTTTTTTTTTTTTGGTGACGAGAGAAACTTGCAACCATTATTCAAGGGTGTGCATGGAGTAAACCCCGCTCATGTGTAATAGCCTACAGGTCACACAAGAGAGATAAATTACACTAGAAATTAAAAACACCGTGATATGAGCTCGACCGTGAAGGTGTTGACAAGAATCAAACTTGTGACCTTTAAGTTTTGGCAAAAACTTGTGTAAGAACGGGTCTCAACCTGTGAGATAGGTCTGGTCTTTGATTAATGGGTTGAATTATTGTATTTCAAATAATGACCGTATGACTTGAAAAAAAGAAAAAAAAATCTCTATAAGAATCCAACATATAGTAGTGGTAATCTTACACACAATGCTCTTTCCTAAACGTGATGGTATAAAATTAAAGCCAATTATTGTTTAATTACAAGATTATTGAATAAAATAATACTCTTTTTTTTTTTTTCAAAAATTTTCTCTGTTCTTTTTGTGACGATTTGGAACAACTTTTTTGACAGAAAAGGACCATAAAGTTGTATTAGCAAGATACACACTTGTTCTAGTGCTGCAAATACTTGACCACTTTTAATTTGCTTTAATAATTAATTTCCATTACCTGCATATGCTTTGTACCTATCACTCCCACACTCTGCCCCTAAAGGTGTATTGGGTAAATCTCGGTCATAAGATCAATTCTTGTCAATATCCTATCAACAGATCGAGTTCATCATTCAAGGTATTTTTGGTACAATTTAACTTTCATGTGTGATAAGTTATTTTAATCGAACATTGTAATTATACTGGTGTCACTTTATCATAAGGTGTTGAATAAATTAGAAAGAGAATAATTATTTAAAATAAAATATAAAAAAATGAACATACTTCGTTGCCAAGTATGGCATCATCAAAAAAAAGGTTTCATCAACTTTGTGACAGAAAGCTACAGTTTTTTATTTTATTTGTAAACAACAAGATGTGCACAGAAACTTTCTACAAAGATAATTAAAAAATCAATATAAAAATTAGTATACAAAAAAATCTTTCCATAAAAAGGGGGATGATGCATGCAATTTTCGTGTTGTCTTCTTCTTCCTGTCGTTTGGATAACACGTTTGCAAATTGTCAATTTTTAATTCCCAAAAATAAATAAATGAATAATTAGAATCAGAATTATCGCAACATACATCTACCAAGTTAGTCAAACAGTTAGCTTGACAACCACAAATTTAACTTCTTATGAAAGTTGTTCAATAGGTCAACCATGGGTCTCACCCCAAAACGTCTCTTTAAATAACGATTATGGACTTTTTCATAAATTTAAAAAAAGTATCTTTTTCAATTTAATTATCAATTTTATCATTTTTTTTTGGAACCGGATCTACAACCTAAATACATAGATTATGGTTTTGATTTTTACTGTATACAGTTCAGCTCGAATTAAGTTGAAACCAGGCGTTGATGCTCTAAAAGGAGTGATTAAGTGGTAGAGCATGATTCTTATATTTAAAGATCGTGAGTTTAATTCTTGTATGTTGTGTATTTTTGGTCGAACCCTTTACATGAGGTCTTTCTAATGTTGTTTATCTCTCCTGTGTGGCTCACGTGACCTATTACATATGAATGAAATTTATTCAGTGCACACATGTGATGTATATCGATATATTTCATTTTCATAAACTTTCATATCGAGTAATTTCTTTTAAAAAAATTAAAAATATTTCTCTGGATATGTTATTTTTCAATTACAAATAAAAATGAAAAAATTGGCTACTGCACATAGTGCCCACCAGGAGGTCGCCACTTTCAATGGTGAAGCTAGCTCAAAGTGATTTTAACCAAAAATTAAAAGAAAATAAATTAAATTTTAATCATAAGGTGTTATTTAGCACCGTACGTGCTGATTTTTATTGTATACATCCCTGATCCCTATATGGTATTCAAATTATAATTAACTACAACAAACACAAATAAATGAGAACTAAATGTCATATTGCCATGATTAGAAAACCACCTCATATTCTCATACCTGTAGCCTAAGTAACACCTGTGTGAGACCGTTTTGCGGGTCTCAATCGGTGAGATGGGTAGTATCTTTGATTAATGGGTTAGATTTTTGACATCATTAATCAAGTATTCGACCCGTCTCACGAATTGAGACCCGCAAGACAGTCTCATACAAGTTTTTGCCATAATTTAATTATATGACCTTATTTGAATATATCTTTATAATATCTCTATTTTACTTTATATTATTATTAAATTATACGGAGTAATTTTTTTTTGAATACTACTGACTCTGTTACAATGTAGTAATACGAAGTAATTAACTTTCAAAAAGAAAATCAATATTATACGACAACATACAAAAGAAAGTTATAATATTAAAAAAAATAGAAAACCTGGAGTGAAACTCTTATTTTATTTTATTTTTATTTTATTAAACACTCAGGAATATTTAGAAGGTAGTATATGGTCTTAAAATATAGACAAACGTTGAAAGTTCCACTCTCAATTTTAATCATCACGGTCAAACACTGACCACTAAGTCAAAAATTATAACTAGTAATAAATACACAACTTTAATATTTTATAGCTACATACGTTGCAATCTTATCACGTTTCAATTGGGGATGATGAATTAATGGAGTTCTTGGCTTTCCAAGCCTCCGCCTAACATTAAGAATATACTATATATGATGCACATTGCTGTGTAAGCAAAAAGAATATTATAGTTTTCATTTCTAATAATTATCTTTATTGCTTACTTAGTTAGGAAGCATATTAAGTGCATTAAGTGCATCATGCTTGTGCATGCTTCCATATATACATGAATTGTCAAAAAAAGTGCTTCAATGCTATTTGCAACATCTTTTCATTGCTTTAATTTGTGCTAATGGATAAGTGAAACCCTAACTTTTAAAACAGATAAGCTTATGTTATTTCACTTGCTTAATTCTCATCTCCCTTCATCCAAGTACTTAAATCCCAAGCAATCCGACTCCGTTTTTGAACAAATTGTTATAACTTTTTCCCCTCTTTTTTGACGGTTTCAAAATTGACAAGGTAATAAAAAATTAAGAGCAACCCCAACTAATAAGTTGGTCGAACAGTTAATTTGGTAACCACAGTGTTTCAAGTTCGACTCTTTGCATTGTGAATTGTTTATTGGCCATTTTTGTTTGAGCCAGTCAACTATGAGTAATTTAGACTGGTTTACCTCATTGTGGTTTTTTGCCAGTTAAGATCGCAAAGCGAGCTTTACTTATTGTGCACATTCAGGTAGTGACGACAGGTTTTCTTCTATATCATAGATAATAAAAAATTAGTTTCAACCTTGTGGTCTAGTGGCACCCGGTGTCCCAGTTAACACTCCCACATGGATGATAGGAGTGGGTTCTTGACTCTTTGTGCTTCAGTAGGTTGAGAAAGTAGTTATGAACAGATACTACATTGTAACAGAGTCAATATTACTCAAAAAAAATTGTAATATCACATTTCAAACACCATGATAGTGAACTTAGCTCTCCAATTAACCTTATATCCAATAAATTTTACACAAAATACAAAGAGGCAATATCATCAGATCACCTACTAGCTCAATTAAGCTTATATCCAATAAATTTTACACATAAAATACAAAGAGGCAATATCATATCGTCACCTACTAGCTAGCAGTTGCCGGGAGCTAGCGAAACATAATTGGGCATACTCACTGCAGTGTATAGTATTCGATCTCAATTTTATCGAACTAATCTTAAAGTTATAAAATCTCACAATTAGAGCCACTGCACAGATAGATAGTGAGTCACACAATTAACCCATCAATCAAACCCTAATCACGCACTAGCTAATTAACATTAGCATTATAATGACACGTGCAAGCAGAGAACATTAATTACTATTTTGAAAGTTGAAACCGACCCACTAACTTAATTAAAGTTAATTAATTAGTGCTTTAGTAGTTAAATGCAAGGATTAATGATATGGTTAATTAAGTGTTTTAGTTCTCTTAAAGTTCAAGTCACTAACAAAAAAAAAAAAAAAAATTAACTCTAGACTCTTCTCGACACCTAGTAGTTCGGTATGTAACTCTTTCTCTTCATGTGCCATCGATCTATTGACCTTTCAATGAGAACACTAATCATATGACATTTATAAAACCCTAACTCTACCGCATAGCTAGTTTAAGAGTTGAAGTTTGACATTAACTCAAGTATCACTGCATAATCTTTTGTGAAGTCAGTGCAAGATCATATCAAAGTTGCAAATACAAGGGGAAGGGGAGAGAGCCATGAGATGCTAGAGAGGAGAAAGATTGGACAATGATGTTATCAATACATACAAAGCACACGCGCATTCACACACACACTTTGTGTCTTGGTGTGCACGTTATTGTGCCTTCAATTGCATATTGTTATGCCTTTGAATGCACATTATTAGTTGTGTCTTCAAGTACACATTGTTGTTCTTCGAGTGAGTGAGATCTTTTATTAATTATGATGATAATACACCTAAAATAACAAACAACATATTTATAGATAACCCTAATTACACATTTACAACACCTTTCATTTTTCAGTAATACATGAGACATATATACGAACACATAACATTAATATCCATTATATATATTTACTTTTTTAAAGATTAAGAAAGAAATTAAAGAAAGAAAAAGATATGATATCCCCTACCTTTTTGAATGGGCGTGAATTGGATGGATTTGGTGTATCTTTGTGCTGAGGTTTCATTTTCTTGGAAAATGCCATTGCATGGACAAATACAATGAAGTTAAGACATCCAAAAGTGTACCATATTGAGCATAGCTATCCTAGCTAGCTTGTGGATATTCTTTGGAAACTGGAAATTATCTATCTCTCTTCTCCTCCTCCTCATGCTAAGGAAATTAAATCAAATTTACAGATCGAATACCTGTCAGTGTATGTCAACATATATCCTTATCAACTACCTGTACCTCCCCAATCCTATAACGAATGGATACTTTCACTCCACGATCATCCTTTTTCTTCCTTTCGTGTGTTCGACCACCCTTCATTATATTTGCACGTTGTTATTCCCTGGCCTTTCTGATTATTGTTGAGATCTTCTGTCTTTTTCTCGGTGTAAGTTTTCACGTGATTCTGAGATTTCTATTCAAATTATTAGGTGTTTATACAACAAAAGTTCAGCAACGTGTTGTTTAGCTAGATATAATGTATATATAACGAGTTACGACTAATTAATTAACTACTGATGAATCACGACAATGTAACGATTGCTAACACGTAAAGGTAGCTTTGATCTAGTGCATGGTCTTTCACGAAAATACATACTTTACATACATCCAGACCAAATTATGATATTTTTTACTTTAATTGAGATAATTAATCCAAGTGAGGATTGATCCCGAGTTAAGTTAGTGGGCTTCTGTCTTTTGACATTATATTTTGTCAAAGTGTCATCATATCATCATGCGATACCACACTCAACATGTATAACAACAACGGTACAATTGTATATGTTGTTGCACGATATAGATCTAGCCATCTTAGACAAGATATATGCTTCAAGTACCAACTTAATTGACTACACGACTGTTGGCTAAAGCTAAATTTTAACATCCGGTACTACTGACTATATTACATAATTTACATTGTCATAGTATCTATATATCTATACTTTATCAACTTGTTAAAGTACAAATAATCAATATTGTCTCCACTGAGGCTCGATCTCATAACCCCTCATTTGAAACACTTGACTTCAAGGTCATTGGTCAGACCAAAAGTATATATTCATGAGAGTGGGAAATTAAAATAATTAATTAAAGAAGATAATTTTTTCCACTTCTATATATATTTTCCTTACTATTATTACAACGACATATAGTGCAGTATGGTGGGGGCAGTGGAGGTACAAACCAACTTGCACTGTTGCACAGTTGCAGTAAGAAGATTCAAAATATATGGATGGCTTCCACAAGCATGAGATAGATTTGGGCAGACCAAAAGTATATAATGTTGATGTAGAAAGGTAGGGCTATACATACATACATATAAGGGAAAGTGGTCAATATATGGGTGATTGAAGCATGTGAAGAAATTTAGAGCAGTGGCAGTGTGTACCTGCAGCTGGAAGACACAGACATGGATGTGTGTGTTAGTTGGTCCAATTTTTGCGTACGGGACTGGTACAAATCTTGGCTGTTAGATACACTGCATAGTGCTTCATCATCATCATCTTCTACCCCCACCCTCTCTCTCTCCTTTTTATTAGTTTCAAAGGTCATCGACCAAACGCGATAGTAGATGAATAAATCAGAATAACTCAATCACCTCTTAGATAGGAGGAAAATTAGACTATAAATCATGTTCGGTCCACTACATTGCAATATGGACAACAGATGAATGTTTATTTTTATTATACTGAATATTCATTTTTAATATTATGAAAGTTCATTTTTTGGTAGTATACTTTAAAAATGAACATTAAATATACCAAAAAAAAAATAATAAAAATCTTTAGAAAATGAACCTTCAATTACTAAAAATGAATCCTCAATATACTAAAAATGAACCTTATGCCAATGGTTCATCTCCAAGCTAAGATAAATCATGGTCTATAGTATAATGATTATAGATGGAAGGACCAGTATTTGGTACCCAAAAAGAGCCCACAATATTAAACGTACTTTTCACATTGCAGTTGTGGTTTGTTCTTGTATCTTTGCCTACAATCTACCAACTGAATTGTTCGTTTGGTAATTCTACCACCATAAAAATAATTCAGATTTGATCTGAGTCGTGCCTACAATCTAACTCTTAATTATAACAAGTTTGCCAATGACCTTGTGGTCTAGTGACATCCGGTTGCACCCCATGTTGGAGGGGGTAGGTTCGAGCCTCAGTGGAGTAGTTTATGCAAGTAGTACTCAAAATTATAACAAGTTTAACCTAAAATTCTTTAAATTAAATTTTTGATCTTACAATTATATTAACAGCTAGCTTAGCCTAAAACTCTTTTAAGTTTGATTTTATAGTTATATTAATAATAACTTGTTTATTAACTGTTGAAAGTGAAACTGATAGGCATCTTTTTCTGCTAGTTTTACAATCTCTAAAGTGATTAGATTCCTCCGATAGATCGGTCACCCACTCCAATGTTGTCAGCTGGGATTTCTGGTATAAAGTTGAATGTTTATATACGGCAGGAGGTCAGATCACTCAAAATAACACTTCCCAGATTTCCTAGATCTTGAACCGACGTACATGAACAGAACAACGAAGAGGAAACGTTCGAGCCTTCGAGGTACACGTTGTACATGGTTCTTTTAGGCCCCGACATTATCATGCTAATTACACTCATGAGTTTTGGCAACCTTGCTCACAAAAGTAAAATATCTCCTTTAATAGGTTTCATATTTTGAGTGATGAGAGAAACCCGCAGTTACTACTCGATAATATATACTGGATAAATCTTGCTTTATGACCTAATCATCAAAAATTACAAGGTAAACCAACATATATGTGGCATATAGCTGATCGATTTAAACAATGAAACTAATAAGCCACCCTTGTTGAGAGTCAAACTTAATAAATACTTAATAGCATTTTGGTTACCAAGTCAACGTCTGAACAACTTGACTGAGATTGCCCTCAGAACACTTATACTTTAATTTACGAGAAAGTCCCATGGAGAGTTTAATATAGTTGAAGTTGTCTTAGTTGTGGCAAACTTTTTTATCTCGTGTCAAGCCGTAACATTTAACTATCCATCAATCAGATGCCTGGAAAATAAGTAAAAATATGGTGACCTTTTCATAATTATTAAAATGCTTTAAAATATGTTTAATAATGCATCCGCAGATAACTAATATATAATACACATACTTGAATATAGTGCACCATTATAAATCATGAGTGAATTATCTGTTATTAGCGAATAAGCTATAATGCATACACTTGAGTGCACCTTATAAATTTTAAGTGCACAATCAATTATCCGTACTATTAATTGATTTTAAATATATATATAACCTCAATCTAGTGGACTACTCTTGTTTAGTTGTTTACCCATTATCAAACTATCCAAGGTTTCACCATCAACTCATCAAGTGAAAAACATATATAATACTATTCAATGGGTGCTTTAATTAGGTCAAACATTGACCTAAGAGAATATTAGGTTAGCCATGATAGGCTTAGGTAGCTAGATACCATTATTGACAAGAACAAGGGCGGCTGCATTATACATTTATTCACATATAATAACTTTAATTTGGTGTGTGGCATGCAATATAATAAAAATCCAACAAAAATTCCTTTTTGAAACCCCAAAATGAGTCTTTAGCAAAGTTTGAACGCCGTAACGTTGTCATCATCATGCACACACATAGGCCTCTCTTCATATTATGTCTCACATGCACCCTTAGAATTAATTTCCCATGGAAGATTTTGAAGGTACACCTTTGGTTTTTTCTCCCCCTTATTTAGACATTTGGAATCTTTTCACGTTTCAATATTAATTGAGCCTAACTTTGTCAACAAAAGCAAAAAAAGTTTGTAGAGCTTTTGAAATTGCAAGTTTGGACTAGCTTGGACTACCCTATAGCTATATATGTGTGATGAGAACCCCATTTTTGTTAGATACTATGCTTCAATGTGACAAAAACCCGTTTTTCAACACCAAGAACATGCAACTAAACAAGTTGCATGTTACTCGCAATCTTTTAGCATAAAATCAATCGATTGGTGTGATTTTTTCTGTATTAAAAAAGTTGTGTTCGATATGTAAAGAAGAAAAATCAATGTATTATGCATTATTAAATTTAAGTCCTTCATCATTCTTACCTTGAAAACAGAAGGATGAGGTAAATCACGACATATGTCACAACTGACACATATTATATCAAATCATAGACCACGGTCTACCTTACATTACTTTATGTGTGTGTGTGTGTCAATTGTAATATGTATGTACATAATTTGGTTTGGGTCCGCCCTGTATATATGCAATATAACAATTGCACAATTGGGTAGAAGACCTTCAAAAATACATATCAGAAATACTTGTACACTAGTATGTACATTATTAAATTTTTACACTACCTTAAGGGAAAAAATCTTGTATATGCAAGCTATATGTTTTTAAGAAGAGGTGTATATATATCTTATTCCAAATATATCATGTATACATTTTTTCCTTTTCATTTATTAAAAATATATCATGTAAACATATTTTCTATAGTTTTTTTTTCTTTAATGTGATTGAATATGTAAATATACCAAATATAAATTTGGTTACTTGAGGAATATTTTCAATAGAATTGATTAATTTGTCTAACAAAGCTAATAATAACCAAACGTGGCATTGAGAGGTATGTGTGGTGACGACTAATAATTACATCATCACAAACTCTGTCTGTATTTTTTATTGAAGTGTTACTAAACAAGTCGATAGATATTATTAAATAATGGGAAAAGGGTCAAATAGGTGCTCGAACATTTTATAAGAAGTCAATTAGTTACACGAACTTTTAAAATGTGCAATTAGACCCTCAAACATGTCAAAATAAGGCAATTAAGCCCACGAACAGGTAATTAACCTGTTATTACCGGTCATTTGGATTTTCCGGCGACCGGCCACCGGCCACCGGCGACGACCGAATCGTCGCCGGTCGCCGTCTCCGGCGAATGGCCGCCTTCTCCGTGAAGAAGGCAACCGTGAAGAAGGCAACCAGAAATGGCCGCCTTCTTCACGGAGAAGGCGACCAGATCTGGTCACCTTCTCCGTGAAGAAGGTGACCAGAACTCTGGTTGCCTTCTCCGTGAAGAAGGCGGCCATTTCTAGTCGCCTTCTCCGTGAAGAAGGCGACCATCCGAACGGCGACCGGCGACGATTCGGTCGTCGCCAGTCGCCGGACTGTGTCGTCGGGGGCTGGAAAGTGTCGCCGGTCGCCGAAAATTCCAAATGACCGGTAATAACAGGTCAATTACCTGTTCGTGGGTTTCATTGTCTTATTTTGACATGTTTGAGGGTCTAATTGCACATTTTAAAAGTTTGTGAACCTAATTGACTTCTTATGAAATGTTCGAGGGCCTATTTGACCATTTTCCCTTAAATAATCAAAAAGGGACATCATCAAGGTAATATCTAAAAATATTTAATTATTTATAATCACGTGTATTGCTCGCTCATAATTACTAATACGATAGATCGCCTCGATCAACGTCAATCACCCTACTAAAAAAACATGCAGTTGCAGCATGACAGTTGCATATGTACGTGACTAGAATGCACATGATATATAGACAACAATGATATGATTGTGACATATGGTACATGAAGATTTTTAAGGCTTTGTATGTATAGATTGCAGTTAAGATTGATTTGAATGACTATTAAGAAAGCAATAATTTTGTCTTACACTTGCATACATGAATTTATGTAAAAACTCGTAATCTGAATAACTAAAAAAATAATCATAAAACTGTAAATTAACCTCCAACATCGTGGAACATGAAACAGCATTATCTAGCCGATTCAGCATCTATCTAATAGCCCTAGTACACCTACCCTTAGTTTTGTTAATTAATTAATTAATTATCTCACTTTAGAATATTAATTAATCATATAAATAATCTGACCTCCCCACTTTAGAGTTTTGTTTTTGTAAGTTTAAAAATATATATTTTTGTAAAAAAAACTGTTTAATAATTTAAGTACTATCAACTCTATTACGATGTAGTATATGTTTAATATACTTTTTCGATCCTGTGACCTTACTTCAAGGAGAGTCACAAATATGTCACATGAACACAAGGTGTTTGGCAAACTTGTTTAATTCTAGTCTTTATTTGAATTTAAATTATACATTTTTAAAATAGAAAAAAGTGCAGTGGCACCTAAAAATGTAAATAAAAACTATCACTCGCCACAAACCAGACCCTCCAGAGTGACGGTATCCCATTATGTGTTCCTCAAGAACCTAGCAAATGGTCATAGGAGGTTCTTCAAAACTAAGCAATCTCTTATTATATTATACCGAAATTATAGCTAAAAAGTCAGTAACTCTATTTTGTTCTCTATAGATATGCTCAAGTTTAATATCCTAACTAACTCTTATCTATCATTTCCATACACACTTCCGATCGAGATGCTACATACCCACTAGACTTAGCAATGTGATGCTACATACCCACTAGACTTAGCAATGTGCTCCGACTCTCGAGTCATTTCACCTCTTGTGTTGAGTCTGCCTCTACCTCAGTTACGTTGTTGTCGAAAACCCTATGATATAGGAAAATTAAACATCTTAAGTCAAATGGATGCATGACTTTTGAATGAGGTTTTATTGTGAGATGTGATACATTCAAATGAAGAAATTTTTTGCATTATATTGTTTTTGAAGCTCAGTATTATGTGTAAGACATTATGAAGACTTTTGAATGAGGTTTTATTATATTGTGAGATGTGGTACACTAATTTTAAAAATTTTAATAACGAATCCAGTTGAAAATAAATAATAATGATAAGACATTACGAAGACTGATTCATCATCGAAGTAGAACTTGTGTAAAAAAAAAAATTATTATTATTATTATGAGATATTGTAGCTTAAAGGATGAAAAAATTCTCCATTGCTTTTCTTGTATCAATCATATATATCTGATCTGTGTCACATGTTAACATCAAGAGTTTAGTCTCTTTAAATTAAAGTGTCGACGTACTCTATTTATTGTACATTTGTACAATAAATTTCATGGTCGGGAATATATGATATATTTTACATTTCTGAGTCACCAAACAAGTTCAACTTCTTAAAAATTTTGCGAGTTTTTAAAAATTCATACATATATGTATCCATTGTTCATATATAACAATATTAACTACCAGAGTACCAGCCACATGCATGGGGTGCATATATGTAGTATTGAAGATGAAAAAAAGTATAATAGAGAAGGAAATTAATTAAAAGATGGTAAAATAGAGGAAATGTGGGATTAAAATTTGAGAAAAAGAAATTCAAATTAATCTAAAAAAAAACAAAACTTTTTTTTTTTTTTTGGTTTTTCAAGTAGACACCCACAAAGTCTTAGGCTCCCCCCATTGACTATGTCCACTTTCCTTGCACCTGCTTAGCAGACATTTCTTAATTCCCATTTCCACCTCAACATTCGACGTATTCCCATCCATGTCCCTTGCCATGTACACGTCACTTTCTTCTTCTTCTCCTTCTTCTTCTTTTTCCTCATCTTCTTCAAGCTCTTGGACTTCTGAAACTTCATCTTCGCCATTAATGTCGCTCTCAATCTCGTCGCTTTCCTCTTTGAATTCCTCGCCGTCGACGTCGACGTCGTTTTCCTCGGTCGTGGTGATTTGAGGATAATCAACGCTTTGATCGGCGTTGAAAAAGGATAGCCTAAGGCGGCCATTGCTCCGCTCGGCTTGGAGATAAGTGCGCTTCGATGGCGTCTCCACCGCCCTGATTATCAACCTGCCGCCTTCGCGGTGGGGCTTCACCCGCAGAGAATTCGCGCCGCCGCTAATCGTCGTCAAGGGAGGCGGAAAATTATTATTATTTCGTGAATTTCTGTTACTGTTATGATTCATCGATCTGTACGCGCCGGCGGAGGAGGTAACGTTTCGTGATTCGATTTGTTGCGATGACGTCAGCGATTCCTCCTGCCGGCTCGTCGGCTCAGGGGAAGCAAGCCGGCTCGTCGGCGCAGGGGAAGCAATTAGCGCCGCCGACGAGAAAATGCTGCTGCTCTCAATCATGTCAGTCCCCGTCTCGCTCCCCAGCGCCTCCGTGCACAGCGCCAGGCTCTTCTCGCTCAGCCGCGCCGACGACGACGCCGACCGCCGCGCCAGGGGGTGAACGTACGCCGCTTCCTTCTCCCACGCCGCCGCGTCTTTGGAAATAATGCCGGAGAGGCTCTGCAGTATACTCCAACCGCCCTGGCACGGCGGCGAAGACGGCGGCACCTTCAGCTTTAGTGTGGCGGTTATCTCGAAGATTTGAGGCTCAAAACAGGACTGGAGATTGCCTTGTTGTTGATATACTATGGTTGACATGGTGGAATATAATAAGAGGACAAATATATATATTAAGAAAAATATATATATAAAAATATGATCTAGAAGAAGTTCGAGGAAATTAAGGTTTGTAAATGGATAACTTTCAATCAATCCTCAGAAGAAGAAGATGGAGAAGAAGAAGAGCAGAGAGCTGAGGATATATTGTGAGGGATCAAAATAGAATTGTTGGATGAAGGATGAGTGAAGGAGTGGGGGAATTTGTAGCCCAAAAAAGTGTGTTGCCCATGAATAGTTTTGTGGGTGTGGGGACCAGTTGGGGTGGGGTGGGTGTTGTGGGGTGGCGGGTGGGGGACTGGGGGTGTGTTTAAGCCTTTGTAAACCACTTGATGTGCAGTAGTGCAGTACACAATATAATGTTGATGCCACACAATTCATTATATATAATAGACCAAAGAATAAAAGCCACACTCCACATGAATGAAAATATTCCATGTACCATCATCATTTCCTTCCATTCCCTTGCAGTACCTTTTCTTCCATTCCTTATAAATACCATCCATTTTAGAGGCAACTTTAACCAAGTTAGTCCGATAGTATGATAGGAAACTAGATTGGCAAATATTCTTGTAGTACTTGGCAAGTATAGGTAATTCCAGTAGCCCCATCTTGTGGTCCTAACCGACAAAGAATATGTTAAGACCTTGTTGTCTAGTGGCACCCAGTTGCACTCTCATATAGAATGGGTGGGTTCGAGCCTTAGTGGAAACGATATTAACTCTTTGTGTTTCAATAAGTTGAGAAAGTAGTTATTAACATATATTGCATTATAACAGAGTTAGTAGTACTCAAAAAAAAAATGACAAAGAATCTAGTCTGGTTAACCTCCTTATTGCCTTAGCTAGATAAACCCTACCTTGTGATCCTAGCCGGCAATGATCACAAAAAGGTAAACCAACATAGATTGCTCATAGCTTATGAACTCAAACCAAGCTGTCAATAAATTGTCACTCGCTAAGAGTCAAACTTGTAATCTTATGGTTACCAAATCAACAATATGACCCAACTCCTAAATGGATATATATATATAGATAATATAGAAACATGTTTTTCATGGAACTGTCAATATTTGCAAAGGACAAATTATGTTTGCAGTTTTGCACTGTTGCCCCTCCAAAATAAACAAAATTTATGTTTCTTTTTCTTAAAATTTCCCAAAATAAAGCCGACCTATTATGTCCAGAAAACAAAGTTGATCCTCAAATATTTCTTGATAGGGACAGAAGAGCAACCTTTTTTTTTTTTGAACAAGAAGAGCAACCTTCTTTCCTTGATGGAATAATCTTTTTTATAAAAAAAAAATAATAAGAATAAAAATAAAATTGCCCCCAATTTCCCGTTAATTGCATGTCCTCATAGTCATAATCTGTGTTTTTCATGTCTTTGGATTATCACACATCCCCAGCCCACACAATCTGAAAATTCCTTACTGCCCAAACTATATATGACTAGTATTTTTTTTAATAATAATAATAATAATAATAATAATAATAATAATAATAATTCCAGAGACTATTTTGACTAAAATAGCTTACCCACCTTCTCTTGTTGGATCCACTTTCTAGATTAAAATTGCAATAAACATGCAAAAAAAGTCAAAGGGCATATATGGTATGGCATTAGTATAAATGTGTGTGCTTCCTTAGCTTGTGAAAATTTTGGATAATACATATTATTTTGTGTTAGGTAGGCATAAGTCCCATCCAATTTTACCCTTCTCTAACTACTATGATTAGACCTCATTTAAATGAATCTAAATTTTATCTCATACTTAAATGATTTAAGTCATTTTCGCTTATTAAACCAATAGTTTTTTTTAATTATAAAGCAAGTTTAATACTAAAAATTAATAGTGTGCATACTAGTGTGCGTATATATAGAAAAGTCCAGTGTTGATCGGTATCAATATCTCTTGGACAGTGCGTAATCCAAAAAATTTTATAAGAAATTTGAAATTTATACTAAGTTCAGTGGGACATTCAATGGTACCCGATAAAAATTATATATATATATATGACATTTGAACCAAATTAAAGTAATATGAAATCATCCTCCACTAAGCCACATCTTTTTGGTTTGTCGGCTAGGTGTTTAACCTAGTATTATGATATCATTAATATTTTAAGGGTGTGTTTGGTTGGTGGGTTTAGGCATAAGGAATGGGTATGAAAGTGATTGTTTGTGTTTGGTTGATAGGTTTTGTGAATGCTACTATGGGTTTGGAATACCCCATTAATGACAAAACCCATACCCTTATTAAATAAGGGTTTCATCTCCCTTCCTCCTTTTTTCCTCAACTATTAATAATCATTCCCATTCCACCCACCTACCAAACATGTTAAATACTTTCACCAAAACCCATTACCATTACCAAGTATTTGATACCCATTCCGATTCCGATTCCTATGTGCGAACCAAACGCACCCTAAGTTAGATTAAATTCCTCCTTTCAATAGTACTTCAAACATACTTTTAATGAAGACAATTGAATTCAATTTGATTCCAAACCCCATCCCTGTGTGAGTAGGCAACCCAAATCAGTGGGTCAACTATTCACCTAATTTAATGCCCAATCAGGCAATCACTACTTCATCACATATGATTTTTTTTTTCTTTTTACTAACACATTGTGGTGAACTATTTTATGGTAAATTTAGAAGAAAAAAATCTTTATTTTACTATCAACTAATCAAAATACGTAAATAGGTTAAATAGATTTTTTTGAAAAAAAATTACTTTGACTAATCTTACAGTTGTATTAACAATCCGTGTTGCTGGTAGCCCTTAATAATTTGAGGTATAAGTTTTGTTCCTTTTTTAATTTAATTTTTTTTTATTGAAGTGGTGTTTATATCCCCTTACATGCAAATTATGTTAGTTCCTGGTGTAAAAGTTTGAAAATCGTTGTTTTGTAAGGTTAATTTATCCATTTAAGTATCAACATTCCTTCTAAATTTCAAAATTTTCATTAAATAATCAATTTGATTGGCGTGAAT
This sequence comes from Ipomoea triloba, assembly GCF_003576645.1. Classification (NCBI taxonomy): domain Eukaryota; kingdom Viridiplantae; phylum Streptophyta; class Magnoliopsida; order Solanales; family Convolvulaceae; genus Ipomoea; species Ipomoea triloba. Next base: position 29,248,503 of record NC_044928.1, on the reverse strand, counting down.
GGCCATTTACTCTTATCTTTTTAGAGAAGTCGAGAGTTCAAAACCCATCTTATATGAAAAAAAACCAATATGGTTTGTCCCTTAATTGGGCTGACTCGATGCAATCGGAGATTAATCTGAGTATGGTATGAGTTTAAAGATGTCTTCTATAATTAGGATATATTAAGAACACCTCGTGATTATTGGTGATTTTTCCAACCTTAAAAAATGAGCAGGGTGGTCGCCAACGAGCACCAACCTCGATTTATTTATTTATTTTTAACTTTTCTTAGGTGCATAACTCTGAAACTAGAAAAGTTTTTTTTTTTTTTTGTAAGTGTACTATTTTTGCTTGAAAAATGTTTAAAGTGCACCTTTTGGGTGCTACTAGGGCTCTTGACCCAACAAAAAGAACCTCCACAGATCACAAAGACTTTAATGTATTAAAATTTGTACTAATTTTACTATTTTTGGAGTGGGTTTCCAAGTGTAGAAGTTAATAATGGTGATCAAGCCAGGGTGTGTCATGTGTGCATACCCTAGCTAGATACCTAGCTAGGCTAGTTCAATACAATGTAAATTTTAAACCTTAAAAGTAATTACCCATACGCAGCTGTCATAAATGGAATAAAAATAAGTTGTACTTAATTACAATATGTTATTAATGATGTACTTACAAAGAATTATATAATAATATTTTAATATAATACGAATATAATATTGTGATTACAATCTCTTGTTTATACATTAATTTGTACACCCTTTTATTATGCTACGATAGAAGCCACACTTTAAAAATATTCTTAAATTTGAGTTTTTATGGGTAACAAGGAATAGCGTAGTCACTATTCAATGAGTGTACTTAAAAAATATGTATGAACAGATATGAAGTGTATTTAAAAAATATGTATGAATAGATACTACATTATAACAGAGTCGATAGTATTTTTTTTTTGAAATAAACAGAGTCGATAGTATTAAAAAATGGGTTTTATGTGTTACTAACAAAATTTTACAATTGAGTTGGTATATAGATATATAATTTATCCATTTTGAGATTGAATGAGATCTTTAATGTAAACGTCACCATGCTTCATGATTTAAGATATCGCGCCACCAATTAATAGGACTTTGTTTACCACCCTGTCATGCACATGTCACTTTTAAGGGAAGCAATCTTGATTAAAGATTTAGAGCTCAATTATTTTCACATTATAAATGTAACTTTGAGATTGTTTTTGGCGATGAGAGAATGAAATCATCAGTCACTATTTAAAAGTATGCATTAGATAAACATTACTAAATTAAATGTGAACCACATTAAAAAGATTGCGTGTGATAGACTCGACCAAGAAGATGTTGGTAATAATCAATCTTTAGTATGAGAATTTTATTCTACCCACTTAGCCACCTCTTTAAAGGTAGTGTAAGATTGTGGGCTTTGAACCATAAGGATATTAACCAATCTATGTTGTTCATGGTTGATCGGATCAAACTAACAGAGTCAATTCTCATGAAGTGTGAAACTTGAAATCTTACAACTATTATACCAACTATCAGGCCAATTGGAATAAGTTGCCCAGGGTGTATGTTGTTTTCATACCTATTAATTTTTTTTAAGTACTACTGATTGTGTTACAATGTAGTATCAGTTCATAGCTATTATTCTATTAATATATTCTTTATAGTATTCCACTTCTGTGCTCGTTCTAACAGAGTTTATTGCATGTATTTTAGTCCTCTAATTTCCATTAATTTCAAAATCATATCTTAATCATTAATCAATGTTAAACCGAAATATAACCTACCTCATACCTTTATATCCTTGTCTATTGCCGTGAATTTTGTTCTTTAATGACGGCATTATTATCCCCAACAGCTTAATTTTGACAATGATTGCTTCAATTCGACTTCAAAGTCATATCATCAAATTATCTCTCTTTTTTTTTTTTTTGTAATATTTTTCTTTAATGTCACATTGCATTAATACCAGTAATAATTATGGGAGAAAATTCTTCACCATGCATGGACCAAGATGTCTTATCGGCGGAAGTTTTGCATATTAGTGCGGAGCCAATTAAGTGGCATACTCATTTTAAACCTTCTTTGCAAACACTCAAAAGCAGATTTTTTCAATCAATTTTTTGAGAAAGTTATTTTGTATGTAATCAGTTATCATCTATCAGTTAATTTATCAAACATCTTTCTACAATCAGCTAATGCTATTAACTAGTCAAAGCCACTAACACAATCAGCCAACAGCTATTTACCAAACACCGTACCCCTACATGTCATATGAGGATATCATATCATCTACTGACATATTTTACAATATTTACAAGGTTTAAACGCGCAATCGCATATGATAAGAACAAAAATCACTCCCGCTTAGATCACAAGTTGTCGGTGTCCTATTTTCCCATGCCTGCCTACTCATGAATATGCTCGTATGATTATGAGAAGCATAATATATAATTAACTAGCCTATTAATTAAAGTTGGTGAAAAGAGGGTTATGCATGTAAGAACAAAGTAGCTTATATTACCAAAAAGTAGTAGTAAGCGAATGGGGAAAACCGCAAGTGCTCCACACAAACTTAATTCCCCATCACATACAAGACCTTAGTGTTAAGCTTGATTAAACATGGATTAATTAATTAATTAATCAAGTGGTCCAAATTAAAGATACATGAACACCCACATAAATAAACTCAATTAACCTTTGGTGACCCTAAACGAGCATGCCTTTCTCAAGTCCTTTTCTTGTTTTAAGTACATAAAAAGCTGCTTCTTCATTAGCAAGCCAGAAAGATATTAGGTCAGCCCACTTTGGCCTAATAAACTACTCATTAATGCTAATTATCTTTAGTTTTATGTATGCATGCACGATCCATATATTTTATTCCAACATAAAGTAGGTATGCATCAAAAACTACTTGATTATTACACTAATACAATTAAAGCAAATTATACCATGGTCTAATGACTACCTTGCATTTTAGACCCTGATCTAAAAATAATCTTTAGATTCTGTATTTATAGTTGACACATTTTGTACCTGTAGTTGACAATTTTTGTACTTGTAGCTATCATATTATGTGTAATTAATTATTCATTTATTCTGTATCTATACTAGACACATTTTGTACATTTAGTTGATAGTTTCTGTACATGTAACTATCATATTATGTGTCAACAATTATCAAGTTTTTTGTTTACATGTACATAAACTGTTAACTGTAGGTACAAAATATGTTAACTGAATATACATAATTTTTGTACCAGACTTCACATTGCAATATAAACCCTGATCTACGGTATAACAATGGTACAATTAAGATGCTCATCAGCTCATATTTTGTTGGGTTAAAGTATGACGTAATAAATCGTCGACAGAGTAGGAAATTTCTCGTGTTAACGCGTTGACAATCGAAGGACCAATTTTCATATAATTAAATATATGGTGTTGACGAGTGACGACATCATTTTTTTTATTTTAAAATAAAATAAAATAAAATAAAGACCGTCCGATCCAGTCATCCACTGAGATAAAGTAGCCACATCAGCAGTTCGATCGGCATCAGAATCCATTTCGTTTTTTATTTTTTATTTTTTGTGTTTTGTATTTTTCCGTTTATCCGAGAAATGCCGTCGAATTGAAAAACAATTAACCCAAACGCGTCATCTCCCCTTGTCCTTGGTAGGGAGATATTATGTTTTGGATGTTGATATTTTGATGATGATGATGAGCTTACCTCCAATATTTAAACTTATAACAACACTCAAAAGTCATGTAATTGAGAAGATGTTCATCTTTATTTTTTTGAACTTTTTAATATAAAAGCATTAGAAAATTTTAAGATGTCGATTGATTATTGATAACACAACACCCATATCGTTTGAAACAGTCAGGATTCTTTAAGAGTATTATTATTATTATTATTATTTTGTGTTCTAAAAAGTCAGGTCTAACATTGGCAAACTCTAACGTTAGTGTATCAATTGCATATTATGTTGTAAATTTTCCTCATGTCAAGGAATTTCATTGCTTTCATTGGTTTAATGCTCCTTGTTGTTGCCAGATTGTTTTTTCTGCTAATTTTGAGAACTTTAAAATTATTGTTTTGTTTCCTTTCCAATATCCGTCTCTCTCAACTCTCTTCTTCGAAAAATTTTGCAAACACTTTTGTTAAAGGAACGAAGTACTTGCCTGTTGCTCTTGTTTGTTGAGCTTCTAATTTAAGTGCTTAATTATATTAGATACTAACTATTAATATTAATACTGATAATATCTAATACAACAAAGAACAATATACACATTTAAATACGATATAATACCATCGGCACCAATACTGATCTACACAATAAACTTTTCTAATCAATCTCATTCTGAAAATAAAAAGTTAAATGATGTTGCACGATTAGTTAAAAGACAAGAGATTCCAATTGCTTACATAAGCATATAAATTAATGAGGATAGTTGTCATGTTGCTACATACCCTTTTTGACCACCATTGCATGTTAGTAAGTGCTGCCTAGCTTTCCTTCAATTTCTATAATTAGCAACCTTTTCCTTAATTAACTAATAACTCGGTAGGCCAACTGATACCCCTATGCATTGAGCCCATGAAAAACACCACTTTAGATCAGAGTTTAATTTTGTTCTCAAAAAAAAAAACAAAAAAAAAATCAGAGTTTAATTTGCAAGTTGACATGGATTAGAGTCTACTTTCCTGCTGCTAATGACAGGATTAAGGTTTGAACTGCAACTAGCTAAGACATTCAATTCTTCAATTTGGCCCTGGGGAAAACATCATAGTTTGTGTGAAAAACTGGAATCCCTCACTCTGACCCTACAGGAATTGTGGAGCTAAATTACAGTGAGAGTCACTCCATACCATATGAGCACAAGGTATCTTCGGTCTTAATAAATAGTAAATTTCATTATTTTGATTTTTAAAAATCTCAAAAAAAAAAAATTCCTGGTGATGTTGCAGGAAGAAAAAAAGGCAAGGAAGAGTGGTCGGCCCATTTAAAGCCAACAAACCTTATAAAGCCCAGTTAAGTGGAGTGGACGGCCTACAAAGCACAACTTGAGAAGAAACCGAATTGGGCCTGATCAGTTTCGGCCCAAAAAATCAAATACTCCTCATAGATAATATCTATAAATACAAGACAAGATCAAATGATAACATGGTTTTAACTGTCCATTAAGAATCATCAATGATAGAATGTTTTAGTAAAAAATATGATATTAATTTTATAATTATTATAAATTTCAAGTTTACAATATTTATAAAACAAACGTGGGGTATGCGGGTTGTAGAAAATTGACTAGGCACACTTTGGCTAAGTGTCCTGGCGATGACCCAATTCCCTAAATTATTTGATCTTAAGTTTTTTCTAATACAACTGAGTTGAGGTTCGATCTTATGACCTTCTACATAGGAGAATCACTACGTGTCATCTGAATACAAATGTTTAGCTATTTGATCTAAGTAAAAAAAAAAAATAGATGATAATAATAAACAAAATGGAGTAAAAAAAATAGAAAGTCGACGATTTCAAAGAAGCGGGGTTGTCGCGAGAGGAGAGAGAGAGAAGGAGGGAGGGGGAGAGAGAGAGTGATTGGATCTGATAATCGTCGCAATTTGTTTGTGTGTGTGTTGTTGTATATGCCATTGGATGGTGAGGCAGTGGTTCAGCCTTTCTCTCTCCTCCTCGCCGATGGCGAAGGCGTTGCCAGGTGGTGCTCATAGGATCCCACTCGCTCACACTACTGTCCTCCTCACCAACATTGCGGTTTCGGTGGAGGCCCTTCTTGTATTTGCCGTTGTTATGCTCCTCCTCATCCTTCTCTTCATCCTCCTCGCCTGCAAGTTCAAGCCATGGCGCTTCCTCTCTTCCGCCGCCGCCCGCTCCCGCACCGCGATCAAGGTCCTCTCCGATCCTCCTTTCACCTCTCTCTCCCTCTCTCCTTCCTCTATTTTTTGATTCTCTAGTCTCAACTCTCGACTCTCGATGCTATTTGTAAATTCGTTTTTGTTTTGTTGCGTCTGACTGTTTCTGTATCTGTTATCTACCTTTGGAACGAAATGATTTGGATTTTGGACTGAATTTGTTTGGTTTCTCATTTCTGTTAATTCGGTGGGAATGTTGGATTGGATGTTTCTGAAATGGATTGTTTGATGTTTGTTTGTGGATTTTGGATCTGATATCTTGTGTTACTGGTTGATTATGGGGGATAGAAGCTGTGATATAAAAATGATTGAAAGGTGAAGTTATTCCTATCACATTAGCTTCTTGTGTGTTGAAATGACAAATGATTTTCTATCATATTAGCTTCTTATGTGTTGAAATGACAAATGATTGATAAAGGTAAAGTGTTTTCTATCATATTAGCTTCTTATGTGATGAAATCAGAGTTAATGGTGTGATTGTGTGCAATACTGCGTTTTTGTAGGCTGAAGATGTGGAGAGGCCTCTTATAACTGATGATTTTAATCTGGCCGAGAGCCTAGGTGGTGAGTTTAGTAGAGGTCATACTCTTGAAAGTTCAGGTCACCATGCACAAGGGTCCTTTGATTCTCCTCGGACGCACGGGCTTGTTCATAAACCAAGGCTCCCTTCTACAACATCACATTTGACACACAGTATGCCACTGCAATTTATGTTATATTTACCTTCTCCTTTTTAGAGATGAAACTCATGAAAGGGTTAACAATTACTTCTCTTTCAGGTGATAGCTTTGTCCTTGATATTGGTGATACTTCGGAAGATGCTGTACTGGGGCAAACACTTAAGGGAGTTGGGATTGCTCACTTTCATGAAGAGCAAAGACGAGGAAGAAACGAGGATACTAAGAATGTTTCTAGGTTTGGCAAGGAAAATGAGAAACTTAGGGAATTTGTGCCCAAGTATACCACTGATCAAAGTAATTTCCTCTTTTATGAATCATGGAAGTGTTCTTTTTTTTTTTTTTAAATATATATTTTTCTTTTTGGGGGTCATTGGGATGTAAAACATGTCATCATATGTTCCTGTTAGAAGTGCAGGAAGTGTCATTATGCTGGAGGTTATCGCAGGGCCTTCTTGTGGCCTTCAGTATTCAATACAGTCAAGTAATACATCCAAGCTTCCGTTCACTCTTGGAAGAGTTCCGCCCAGTGATGTCACGTTGAAGGATTCAGAAGTTTCTGGAAAACATGCCCAAATAAATTGGAACATAAATGTAAGGTGTTAGGAAAATCTATGGACTCCATATGCAATCTGTTGTGCAGTGTTAGTATGCCTTGCTCATAATATTTACCTCTTGTTTCCAGAAATTGAAGTGGGAGCTGGTTGACATGGGTAGCTTGAATGGAACACTTGTAAATTCCCGTTTAGCTCACAACCCTCATTTGGGAAATAGACAGTGGGGTGATCCAGTTGAGCTTGCAAATGGAGATGTTATAACTTTTGGCACAAGTTCAAAACTTCTTGTGAGTTGATGAAATTCTGCATCGATGTTGTATTGTCCAACTACTGAGTAATACTATACTTGGTTGTTTCACTTATGCAGTGTCTGTTCTTTCAGGTACAGGTTACATCCCAATCCGAGTGCCATGTTCCATTTGGGGTTGGCCTGGCATCAGACCCAATGTCTTTACGCCGAGGAGCCAAGAAGTTGCCCATGGAAGATGTCTCTTTTTACCAATGGCCTCTTCCGGGGACTGATCAGGTCATACAGTTGAATAATTATTATTATTATTTTTAGTTATATTATCTCTGTATGCACTTAGATTAATTTGGGGTGGCCTAAAATGCTTGCGATTTTTTATTGCAGTTTGGATTGTTTGGTATATGTGATGGACATGGTGGAGCTAGTGCTGCTGAATCTGCTAGCAAGTTAGTATCTTAATTTTTCGTGTTACTTTCTCAGCTGCATTTTTCAGATTAAAAAATATGAGGTCGTATTTGTTTCTGTTCCTAAGGGAATTTACGATGATCTTATTATTATAATCGCTTTACCATTTGACGGAAAGTTAAATAGCAATATAGCATCTACAATTTATATCTGTATATTGTATTATTGTTTAGGTAAAAATCTTTCTTGAAATGCATGTAGATGTACTTAAAAGAACATATTATTGTCCCACAAGAAAAGTTGTTTGAACTGATATGTTTTCCACGATACCATTCATTACCATGTATATCTATGGATATGTTAAATTCCAACTTAGTGATAAAACTTGCTGCAAGTAGATCTGGTCAAAAGACTGGAAAAAAACTGAATTTATTGAATTTTGATTTGAAAAACTTTTCAACCTGGAAACAAGCATTGATGTGAATGATTTTGATATTTGCTTGATTATGATATGGTTTTAGTGTTAAACTGGCATAATCATCATGCTTCATGAGTTAATTAAAATTTTAAATTCATCTCCAGTAGAGCTGTCTAAAATATTTTACTAGTATCGTTAACCAGTTAAAATCCTTTGGTGCTGCTGGACACATTTTAATATCCACTGTCTCCTTTTCCTCTGTCAGAATACTGCCACAAATTGTTGCTAGCATATTGTCAGATTCCTTCAGAAGGGAGGAGGTTTTATCACAATGCGATGCTTCAGATGTCCTTAGAGAAGCATTTTCTCAAGCAGAAGCATCCTTGAATCACAACTATGAGGTTGGGGCCCATACTTCTGTTTTTTTTTTTTTTTTGAGGGTCATATGTTTTTTTATAGCTCTATGTGGGATTCGTGGCTCTATGTTGCTTTAATATGCTCTTAAAGCAATGCGAGGTTTGACCTTATATGCTCAATGCAATACTAGGTTACCACTCTGCTGGCTTGGATAATGGTGGAGTACATTTTTCCTGTTATTGCCTGATTGCCTCCATTGTGTTATATTTTCACATTTGATTAGTTAGAAGTTTCAAAATTTTGTTGGCATCACCTTTCTGCTCATGCTATAGGATCTATGTATTTTAAAGTATGGTGGTATGGATGTCTAGTGGTGGTAATATCAAGTTTAGTTAACTATTTTGACCACCCTAAAAAGCAAGATGACTATCATGAATGTTTGTGAATTTTGGTTCAATGCTACTTTTGTCCTACATTTATGCAGTTTAATAATCAAAATATTTCAGGGTTGTACAGCGACAATGCTTCTAGTTTGGGCGGATGGTCAAGAAAATTTCTATGCGCAATGTGCAAATGTTGGCGATTCAGCTTGTGTTGTAAAGTATGTTTTTCACATTATCTTTATTAATTCCATCACTAGTATATGTATCCGTGTGCCTTGGTTGCATTAAATATTTGAGTTAAGAATTAAGCATATTATTATTATTTTGTGTAAAGTTCTTTCATTTATTATCCGTTTGTTAATTTCTTGTTAGAGACCATTTAGTAGTGTTGTGAAGTAAGTTGTGTCTACCTTTTTTCAATTGAGTATAAGATTCTAATATTGCATGTGGCAGTATTGACGGAAAGCAGATTAAAATGACTGAAGACCACAGAATAACTAGTAATTCAGAAAAGCTTCGTTTTGAAGCAGCAGGAGAACCTTTGAAAGATGGGGAAACACGACTATGTGGTAACATGATAGTTTAGTTTTTTCGTACTTTAGTATTTGTTAAATGTCAATAATTAGCTAATTATACTTCATCATTTTAGGTCTAAACCTTGCCAGGATGCTTGGAGACAAGTTTCTAAAACAACAGGATGTTCGGTTTAGTTCAGAACCATATATAAGTCACGCTTTGTACATACACCAGACTAGCACAGGCTTTGCATTATTAGCAAGGTTGTTATACTTCTACACTATTGTATTTTTGTCTTTCTATTTAGTGATAGATCTCTTTCTATCCATTGTAGTTATAATTTTAACTTTCTGAATGTGTAGTGATGGCTTTTGGGATGTGATACATATCAAGAAGGCAGTGCAACTTGTTCAACAGGTAATTTTGTTGTGTTTCAGTTGAAGGTTTTAACTTTATTTTTTGTTTTAAATTCTTTTATTTTGTTGTGTTTCAGTTGAAGGTTTTAACTTCATTTTTTGTTTTAAATTCTTTTATGCAGTGTAAAGAGAGAAGTTCGATCAATGAAAACATCTCAGCGGAAAAGATAGCTAATGTTTTGTTAAATGAAGCCAAAACGCTGCGTACTAAAGATAATACATCCATAATTTTCTTAGATTTTGACACCAACAATAGAATTTTTTCTAATGTACCAGAACCTTAGTGTATTTATTTAAATTTTATATATACATGAATTAAGTTTGATACAGAACTACTCCAATCTTTTTTTCTTCTTCTTCTAACGTCCTGTTCTTCCCTTTTATTTTAGTAGTTTTGAAAATTTATTTTAGTAGTTTTGAAAATTTCGGTGGGATGTGAAATTTGAAGATAGATAAAATGTTATTTGATGGATGAGATGATCACACTTCACTTTGATCTTTTTTGTAAAGAATATGCCTACCAAATATAGAATGATGTAAAATTTGAAGATATATACGGAGTAGTTTTTACTAGTTTAAAGGATTTGATTCACCAATCATTAAAATTGTATCTTCTTAAAAGAAGATATTACCTCCATCTCAAACTTCTATTTGATTCAATAAAATATGACAGATAAAATAAAATACAAATTGATTTGAAATGAATATTTCTAGACTCGGAATACAAAATTGATTTGAAATGAATATTTCTGGACCATAAAGTATAATTCAGCCTATTGAAAAATGATGATTTGTAATAGTACAATGATAGAATATGATGCTTGAAGGGAAGAAAGGTAAGATACGATTATTAAACATGCACTTAGATGGTAGTAAAACCAATGATAATTGGTAAATGTGGTTTAATTGAAGTTATAACAAAGAATGAAGAGTTAATACCACAAATGCTCCTTTGACTATTGGGCTAGTACTCCTTTTAGTCCTCGACTTTCAATTCAACCACAAATAGTCCTCTGACTTTTATTTTTGACCACAAATAGTCCTATGTTAAAATTTCTGTTAAATAGGTGTTAAATCTAGGGGTAATATCGTCAAATTGATTAATATTATTATGATTAATACTTCTTTTTGAGAATTATATGACATAATTAATTTCAAACATTAATAAATATTAAGTTAATAAATATAAAAACAAAATGGACATGACAAATTACATAAATGAACAAATTAAATAAAAATTCATGATTAATGGTACCAATTTGTACTTGATTAATTATATTAATTCAACGATGACGGCCTTCAGTTATGTCCCAAACAAAATGTTTGATCGATTAATGAAAAGTAAAAACTATTAACCGGCCATGTATAAACAACCATGAAAATGATGGAAGCAAGGTTTTTGAAAAAAAAAAATTTCTTCCATTTTAATCTGTTGGTTAAATTAAAACAGATAGCTCTAATATTAAATCTTCATTTTGTAGGCATAATTACGAGAATAAGGTGTATTGTCTTTTTATTTAGGAGTATTTATATTTGTTAATTGTTTCAATTATGCTTGTTGGTGAAAATTTCTAAACATTTTTATTTTTTAACGACAATTATATATATCAATTTGACGATAATACCCCTAGATTTAACACTTATTTAACAGAAATTTTAATGGAGGATTATTTGTGGTCAAAAATGAAAGTCAGAGGACCATTTGTTGTCGACTTGAAAGTCAAGAACTAAAAGGAGTACTACCCCAATAGTCAGAGGACATTTGTGGTATTAACTCTTAATTTAACTAGTAAATATAAATCATGACAAAGGGACAAATATTTTTAGATCAGACAAAACAAAGAATATGACCGGATAGTAAGTATTTCTAGACTAGACAATATAATTCACCCTCTTGATTAATAATGTTATAACAGAGAATAAAATGTTGATTTGACGAATGAATATAAAACACAGCATCTAAAATAGGACGGATAGGATAAATATTTATAGACCAGACACTATAATTCAACCTATTGCAAAATGATGCTTTGTAATAGTACAATGATAGAATATGATGCTTGAAGGGAAGAAAGGTAAGATACAATGATCATTAAACATGCACTTAGATGGTAGTAAAACCAATGATAATTGGTAAAGGCTAAATACTCAGTAGAGCTTCAGTTTTTCTAAATAGAGTAATACATAAGCCTTCAGCTAAAAGCAGTAGTACATTGAAATGGTAGAAATGATGAGTCTACAAATCTGGCAACAAATTGAAATTGGTAAAATTGATCTTTGCTAGCAGCTACATAAACTTTAAGATGCTAGCTAGGCTAACCATAGGGAAACAACATCTCGTCTAGCGTAACCCCTCAACGGAACATTGCATTAGTGCTTGTTGGAGAGTCGGGATAGGGTCCTGCTCAATCACGTAAAGAAATAGTCAAAACCAGTTTTGCGGGATGCAGATTAAGGTCAGGGCAAGGATAGTTTTGAAGTGATACCTGATATTTGCGGGGATTTACTCATCCTCGTTAACATCTAGGGTTTTGAGTTTTGATCCTAGCTCATTTTCATCACCGTCACCCTCGCCCTCATCCCCGGATTCCTTCTCATCATCTTCGCCCTCAGGGTCGTTGTCCTCCAAGGATGCAAGCTTTTCGGGACATTTCTTGAAGATATCTTTCAACTCATCAATGCCTTCATCAGAGATGAAATTCCCGTTAACATTCAGCAATTCAAACTCGGGTTTATGCACCAGAGCCTGAGCCAGCACTCGAGCCCCAGCCCTTCTCAATGAGTTACTGCTCATATCAACCACTTTCAATTGGTCGTGACCTTCTTCCAGAGCCTTCACAATCTGGATCACACCATCATCCTTGATTTCATTCTCAGACAGGTTGAGCTTCGTGAGAAGCTGCTTTTCAGATATACATGCAGCTAAAGCGGGTGCAGCTTTGGCAGTTATATCATTTCCAGCCATCTCGAAGATTCTCAGTGAAGGGGCCGAGTCCTTAAGAGCATTGGCTATTGCGATTGCTCCCTCGTCCTCAAAATTTAGGTAGCACAGGTAAATCTCGGAAAGATTTTCATGCTTGGTGAGCGCTTTGCTCAATGCTTCGCCGCCATCAACACCAAACATATTGTCCCGCAGATCAAGCTTCTTCAAATGAGTGCACGTCTCAAGTGCTTGAGACAAAGCTTTCCCTCCGTCAGAGCCTACCCTTGTCGAAGAGCATCGAAAATCCTCCAACAATGGAGACCGCTTCACAATTTCAGAAATAGCCACGGCTCCTTCATCTCCTGTCATATTATTGTGAAACTGTAGGACCTTAAGCCTCTCGGTGGAAGGCACCAATTCACAAATGGCCCGTGCAGCTTCCTCCGATATCCCGTCATTCATCAGAAACAATTCCTCCAACTCCGTTTGTGATTGCAGGAGCTTTGCGAATGCCCTAACTCCCTTCTCGCCTAGAGCATTATCCGAAAGATTCAGAGACTTCAAATTACAACCATCCAAAGCTTCTGAGAATATCGTCATGACATCAAGAGCCTCTTTCTCAGGTCTCCCGGCGACAAAATCTGACAGGTCAACTTCCTTCAGTTGCTCCTTGAGGGTCGCCAAAATAGTCCCAGCAATATGGGCCGCTCCAATCCCAAAGCTTCTATTACTGAAACATATCTTAGTGTAAGAGTTTCCCGGCTCTTTCAAAGGCTTCAAAAGCTCCTCAGCTTCTTCCGCCTCAATAAAAGCCCTTTTACCCTTGGAGATATCAAAAACGGTTTCACGGGAGACAGGAACAGCCTTCAACTCCACAGTCTCTTTCTCCTCGGTCTTAGGGACCCTTTTCAGAGCTTCTATGATTAGCTTACTGCATTCTTTGGCATAGAGCTGCACTGCCGAACTCCCATCACCATCGGGCTCCTTATCATAGTGATGATTTGCAACAGAAAATGCAGTGTCTTCAATTTGTTTAGCTTTCTCAACAGCCTCATCCTTGCTCAGACTACCATACTTGCGAGTGAAAATGGTAGGGGTAGAAAGATTGTTTGTCATCCGATCCACCAAGATTTTCCTCGTGTTTTCACTTGGGGGCCACAATTTAATTGAAAATGGGCGGCGCTCAGGGCTTGGTGCTGTGGAATCCATTGGAACACCTACAACACAGGCAGGTGCTGCAGAATCCATTGAAACACCTAAAACAAAGACAGGTATATAATTCAATATTTTTCCTCGATAAAGAAACCAAAAAGTGACAAAGCACTATGACAAAATCGTAAGAAAGGAGCAGATTAGACATTTTAAGATAGAATTAAAAATAAAAAAGATATTCAATTATCTATATACAAATACAACTCAAACATTAGTCACTCCTCATGAGTCACAACTATAAAGCAGATCACCTTTTATCCATCCTATAACTAGTTTTTGCAAATTCATTATAAGCTTCCAAGAAGTGTGTATATCCCAAAAAAATTAGAACCAAAACATTGAAAGATAGAAAAATAACTCTGGTCATTTCCGTAGTTCTTTCATTCTTCAACTTGTTCAAAATTCAAAATACTCAATCTGGCAATGCCATCAAATCACATATTCCTACCATCTCTTCCTCAAATCAAATCAACTTACGACTTTCTAGATCTTATGAGAACAGCAGCAAGAAAAAAACTCCCTCAAATAGAAGTTAGAACCATTATCTACTTTTAAAAAGTGGTTTTTTTTCATGTAGACACAAATCCAACCACATATCAGACCTAAGTCCATTTTACCCCACAAAATCATACCCATGGTTATATATTCTCCAAAGCATAAATTTTCACAAAGTGCCATTCTTTGGCTTGTTTCAATAATGTAAAACCCAACATAACTGGTCACTAGGGAAAAAAAAAAAAACCTAAAAATCCAATCTTTTTTCAAGCATCCCTATGTTGCATTCACAAAACCTGCACTGGAAGTTATCTGTCTTGTCTACAGTTACTTATCCTTAAGTATACTAATACAGAACCCTAATACAAGTGGACTAAGTCATAAGCATCTTAACAGATTCACCATAAAACCTTCATAAAATTAACAGAAAAAAAAATAAACGAAAAAAAAAAAAAAAAAAAAAAAAAAAGCGATAGAAAAACAAATACCCAGACCAGGAAACCAAAGAATAAGCAAGGGACATAGCAGATCAATGAAAAAAATCAAACCTTTAGGCTCTGGAAATCTATGAACACCCAGAAAAGTCAGTGTACATAGACAAGAGACTAAATGTATACCGTGAAAGAAACCCTAGAAATTTGAGCATCGCATTCCGTGAAAATGCATTAAAATCTTAAAAAGGAAAGAGGATAAAAAGAAGAAAAGTACCGTTTTCGGGCTTTTCCAGATTCATGTTTCTCGGAAATGGTTTGGTTTGGTTGAAGACGGCGAGTGAAGCAGTGAGATTGCTTTAGCTTTAAAAAAGAGAGGGGGAGAGTGTGGGAGAAAAAGAAGCACAGGAAATGTGGAGAAAAAGTTGAAACTTAAAAATTCGGGGACGGCAAAATATGCATTGAGATAATTTCACTTGGAGCCCCTGAGGTTTTTGAAATTAAATATATGAACCCTTTTAATTATTAATTTACAAAAAGAACCCAATCTTATTCAATTGCCCAGTTATTAGAGTATAATCTAAAAAGGGAAAGGTGTCAAAAAAGCCCTTGAACTTTGTAAGATAGAGCAATTAAACTCATGAACATTTAAATGTTGCAATTAAACCATCAAACTCATTAAAATAGGTTAAATAGATTTAATTTACTGCTAATCAACATCTTATCGATAAATATATACATCTGACCACTTATTGTCGTTGACTACTGCCCAAATCCACCAATGATGATCGGATTGGTCACCCTCCGGAGAGGCGAGGAAATCTTGTCGACATCTCCGGGTTGTCTTCCCTCCGGGAGATGGTGACCCATCTCCGGAGATGGCAATCAATATGGTTATCGGAGGTGGATTTAGAGGGTGGTCGGCGACAAATTTGTAAGATGATCAACAGTGTAAATTTACAAATAAATTGTTGGTTACCAGTAAATTGGATCTATTTGATTGATTTTAATGAGTTTGATGGTTTAATTGCAACGTTTAAATATTCAGGGGTCTAATTGCTTTATCCTACAAAGTTCAAGGATTTATTTGACCATTTTTTCTTTATAACAGAAAATAGAAAACATTCATCGTCTCAAAATAATATATATTGCCTCTTATTAGTTATTTGTAAAGTGATTTTTCGGCTCTCAATTATTTGTAAAATAACTAATTTAACCCATCATAACACAATTTACATACAATTGATGGACGACAAGTAACACATAATATAATTGAAAAACGAGAAATTATATTTTCTTATAATTCATTATGAAAAGTATCATTTTCCTTTCTTTAAAGGTAAGTCACTAAAGTGGCATATCAATTGTAATAGTTTATTATACGGAGTACTAGTTATTGATTTTCAATTCTGTCAAATAATATCATTACTTTTTATTTCAATTTGTATCTATTTTAGTCATATAAAAACTAAAATACAATTTGTAATATAATTTCTAAATAAGGAAAATGGCACTTTTTTCCCCTATGTTATGTGCTTATAGCACTTTTACCCCCTGTGTTATTAAAGTGGCAGTTTTCTTCCTGAGTTATTTTAAAAGTGGTAGTTTTTTCCCCTGTAATGTTAAATTGACATTTTTGCCCTTAAAAGTAACTATTACATTTATTTTTATTCTCCAACCAATTATTACTAATATGTATGGAAGATCACAGTTCGATACGAACCTAATCGAACACTGTAACAATTGAACTTAAATAGTATAGACGATTATGGTTACGATTCAGAACCGAAAAAATAAAATAAAATAATTGTTGAATTTAGACTATTTTTAAATAAGAAATAAAATTATAAAAATAAATAAATAAGTTTTGATTGGCGGTTCAAAATCGAAATTGGAACCGAACCGTACCGATTTATCAAAATAAGTGTTTGATCATTTTCAATATATATGACTGTGGTTAAGTTCCGGTTCACGGTTCAATAATTATTTAATTTTATTTTTTCGATTCTGAATCGTAACCAGAACCTCCATACTATTTCGGTATGATTGCTACAGTGTTTGGTTAGGTTCGAACCGAATCGTGATCATCCATACATATAAGTAATAATTTGTTGGAGAAAAATAATAAATGAAATAATTATTTTTAAAGGTAACAATGTCAATTTAACATTCCAGGGGTAAAAACTGCCACTTTAATAACACAGGGGGAAAAAGTATTATATGCACATAACATAGGGGAAAAAAGTGTCATTTTCCCTTTTAAATATATATTCTCTGCATTTTCTTCATTAATAACTAAATACAAAATATAACAAATTGAAATGTAAATAATTTTTAAGGCATCTCTACATGTGTTAATGGTGGAGCAAAGAACATAGCCAACCATCCATTGAAATCCATTACTTCAAACATTAAAAATTAAGTAGTAGTAGGAAGAGTATTTATTTGTAGGTTGGCTTCCAATAAATTCTAAATTCATACTAGTCACTTTCGTATTGAATGTGATTCTTTTTAATTAATTAAAATATACCGAAAAAATCCCCTTTTAAAATTATACCGTTTTTTTTTAATGTTTAAAGGTGTATTTGGGGTTGTGGGGTGCGACTAGGAGGATTTGGTTAAGGGATGGTGGCATGCCGGCATTGGAAGGAAATAGGAATTAACAATAGATGAATTATTATTGCGTATGATCTAAAAAGACATAAAATACATTATTTTAATTTATAAAATATATTATTCTAAGGCCTAAAGTACATTATTTTAACTTATAAAGTACATTATTTTATCCTAAAAATTTTATTTTAACACTTAAATACATGATTCCAATACATAATTAAAATATATTATTTTAATTCATAAAAAAACATTATTTACTTCTTCTTTTCCTTGGTTCAGCAGCCGCCGCCTCCGCATGCTTAGCGGAGGCGGCGTCTTCTCCTCTTCACGATTGTCATTTTCTTTTGCTCTTTTCTCTCTGCCTCTCCTCTCCATTTTCGCCTCCCCCATCGCCGTCCACCACACCTACGATCTCGCACTGTCGCCGTGTTCTTCGGCTATCGCCGCCCCTTTTCCTTCCCTTCCGACATTATTCCTCTTCCCCAGCTTCGGATCTGTCAAGAAGTACATCACCGTTGAATAAGGAAAAGAAGGTTTTGGGTTTTGCAAAAGGTGAAGTAGGAAGGAGTGGTTTTTCTTGTTTTTTTATTAGTAAGTTTTGTTGCTATTATATCTTTCGTTTATTTATCGAATTTGTTGCTTCTCGCATCTTTAGCAAGTTTATTCCCTCTCGCTTCTTTTGCGAGTTTATTCCCTCTCGTTTTTTTGGCGAGTTCTTGTTATAAGCGTACGTAGAATGATAATTGGTCATGGCGTATGTGAACCACAAAAGAATGAAGATTGATACTCGGGTGGTGTCAACGACTTTTGAACTAGAGTATGCCTTCGTTATGTTTGACCAAATTACTATTGACAGTAAAGAAGCTTGGAGTGCTCCTGTCGACTTCAGCTTCAAATTTGTGAAACAGCCTGCGATTCAAGTTTTCGATAACATTGTTAGGAAATTTGTTTCTATGTCTGACTGTAAGGAATGTTTGTCCATTCCATTAATCTTTCTTGTAAACGTTTCCGCTTATGATTCAATGAATTAGTCTCGAGAGATTATTATTAAAAAAAAACATTATTTTACCTTAAAAGGTTCATGATTCTAACAAAGCCTACCGGACATAAAATTTTTTACATCAAAACGACATCATTTTGGATCATGATTCACACAACCGGTCAATAATTTGCTTCAATAGAGCATATATTAAAACAAACAAATACAAAAAAATAAAGAAAATATAAACTAACCATTCCATTTGAGCTATCTGACCACTTCCCGCTCTGTCTCAAATGGCTGTCCCATTCTCCGTTATTCTTTTCCTCTTCGCCAACTTCACCTTTCTTCCACTATTCTTTTCTTCTCCATCTCACCTACACTTACACCTTCAATTCCAAACCCACCATTCTTCACCTCCCATGGCGCCCCTGAACCCCTTCTTCTCTCTCCTCCTCTTCTTCTCCATCTTCTTCTCTCTTTCCTCTCCTCAACCCCCCACAAGTAATTCCATCATTTCATTTTAATATAATTTCCCTTTTACGGTCTGATTAGATATGATTTCCATTGTTTTTGTTGGGTTTTTGCAGGCTACCTGATTGACTGCGGCTCGACGGTGAGCAGAGTGATCAGCGGCCGGAAATGGTTGCCGGACGGCGATTTCATCGCCGCCGGGGCGCCCAAGAACCTCTCTTTATCGGTTCTGGACCCTACCCTCTCCACGGTGCGCACTTTCCCGGTTGGGAACAATAGTTTCAGGTATTAGAATATTGAAATTATATAAATATGTAAACAATATTATTAGAATATTGTAAATTTATTGAATTATACAATTTTGAGCAACTGTCAATCTGTCATATATGCTTAAATTAAAACAAAGAATAATACAATAAATTTATAATATCCTGCCAATACCGTGTGCACCCAGTTGCACTCTTATATATGAAAGGGTGAATGATACTCTCTATGTTTCAATAGGTTGAGAAAGTAATTATGAATAAATATTACATTGTAACTGAATCAATAATATTAAAAAAAAGTTACAATATTTTATGAATAATGTTGTTTATATATTTATATAATTTCCATATTCTATCAGGAAATTCTGCTACGTCGTGCCGGTTTTCCGGGGCCGGAAGTATATGGTCCGGACGACGTACTTTTACGGCGGGGTCAACGGGGATGCGAATCCTAATCCGCCGGTGTTTGACCAGATTGTGGCGGGGACGCCGTGGGCGGTCGTGAACACGACGGAGGATTATTTGAACGGATTGTCGACGTACTATGAAGGCGTGTTTCCGGCGGCCGGGAAGAGTATGAGCGTGTGTCTGGGAGCTAATAAATATACGGATTCCGACCCGTTTATATCGGCGTTGGAGGTGGTATTGTTGCCGGAATCAGTGTATAACTCCACCGATTTCAGCAAGTATGGGCTTAGTTTGATTGCCAGGCACAGGTTTGGTCACACTGGACCAATCATTCGGTTAGTCCCTTCATTTTACATCCTTTATGCCTTGCTTATCCCAATACTTATACTATAGACTTGGGAACCGCCGCAATTTACTTACTGAATGTTTAAATAAATTATGAACATCCAGTATGTAAATTATGTGTTTTCGACTCGAATACACTTTGTAAGATGGATCCAGGTCCCAGGATAATTTGCGGTAAGGTTTCTGCTACTGCGGACAATTCAGTCAAGTTGATTAAGTTATTAGTTTGATAATTATAAAGTTTTAAATAGGACTTTTAGTAAAAGCGATCTATTAATCTTTTTGTTTGAGCTGGTTAGCTATAAGAGGAGGGTGTGCATAATTCAGTAAAATTTGAACCAACAAATTTTTGTTAACTATTTTTTAACAAATACTACATTGTAATAGAGTCAGTAGTACTAATAAAAAAAAAACAATTTGCAAAGTGAGTTAATTTGGTTCAGCTCGGTTATTAATTGAATGAACAGTTATGTACAACTTAGGCTGATTTACCACCTTGTAGTTGTTTCATGGCTAGAGTTACAAGCAAGATTTACCTGTGCACACCATCGTATAGTATAGTGACTGCGGGTTTCCACTTGTAACCCAAAATCTGTAGGGATGTAGCTTGGCTTGGTGTTTAGTATCTAACTAACTAGGGGGATATTGTTTGCTAGATATCCTGCTGATCAATTTGACCGGTTCTGGGCGCCATTTGGAGACCATTCTCCTGCACTGAACTCCACCAAGGTGTCTGTTTCTGGCATCTGGAATCAACCCCCCATTGATGTATTCCAGACAGGCTTGACAGCCAATGAATCTGAGCCTATGGAGTTACTCTGGCCTCCATATCCTCTCCCCAGCTCGATATATTATGTCGCCCTTTACTTTGCCAATGACCGGGATTCGCCTTCAGGGAGGAGAGCTTTCGACATAAGCTTAAATGGCGTCGTGTTCTACCATAACCTTAGTGTGACAGCAGCTGGTGTGATGGTCTTTGCAGATCAATGGCCTCTTTCTGGGATCACAAATGTGACATTGACCCGCGCTCCAGGCTCAACCGTTGCTCCTCTTATCAATGCAGGGGAGGTTTTTCGAGTGCTGCCCCTCGGGGGCAAAACTCACACTAGAGATGGTATGCTAATGCTAGTGCTGATATATCTACTTTCTTGCAGAAGAATAATGTTGCCTGGGTTGACTTTAGGGGATTATATTCAGCATTTTCTATCTGGATAACTAGAATGTCGGGTTTTTTTTTTATTGCAGTGATAGCTTTGGAGAAATTGAAGGCGGGATTCGAGAATCCTCCTCTTGATTGGAATGGCGATCCCTGCCTACCGCCACAGTACTCATGGACCGGGGTTGTTTGCTCTGGAAGAACCAGAATTCGTGTTACAAAACTGTAAGTTGTGATGCTTATATATCTTATGATTGATGAACACTTTGTTCTTAGCTTGCCTAACCATACTAGAAATGAATGTTGCGATTACGCTTGTACTTTCCCCGCCTTTTCCACAGAAACCTCACGGGTATGGGCCTTTCGGGAATGCTTTCATCAAGCATTGCCAATTTGACAGCATTGACTGGCATGTAGGTGATCATAAACTTCACTCAAACTAGCAAGTTTTGGGGAGATTAAGGTAGTTACTAATGGATGTTTTCGTTTGACAGTTGGCTCGGGAACAATGATCTGTCTGGATCTATCCCGGATCTATCTTCATTAAAGAGATTGGAAATCTTGTAAGTTCAGACATGCCTGCCTGTTCTTCATAGTTGCAGCTGCAATAATCTAGCCGAAAACACCTTCTTGAACATATACAAATCTTTGACATGTTCATCTGTTTCCATTTGCTTATGTCTTACAATTTCCTGTCATGTCAGACATTTGGAAGACAATCAAATTGGTGGGGAGATCGCCCCGTCACTTGGGAGCATCAAAAGCCTTCGCGAACTGTAAGTTACATCAAGAACGAATTCTTAGTTTGTAGGCGCAATTTTTCGCACTTCTGCAGAATATGTTTGCCATATTTAAGCAAGTATTAGTGTACCAGAATGCTAGCTACATCTTATGGCTGTTTTTAGGTTAACAGATGTTGGATAGTTTAAGAAGCTAAGATTCATGGCTGATAATATATGCTACTTTTATGGCTGCAGCTTCTTGCAAAACAACAATCTGACAGGCCAAATACCAGGCAGCATTCTTGGGAGACCTGGGATAAATCTAAGGTATTTTGTCTGCAAATCTGCAATATATGTATGTGTGTGTTTTCATAACTTGCAGCTTCTTGTTCCTGATGTATATATATTTACTCTACCAATTTGTTGTTCTTTCCAGGACTACTCCTGGGAATCCATTTTTGTCTGGACCACCAGCATGAAGATCTGTGCTAATCTGATAGATTCTCAATTAACTATGTGCATAGTATTCAATTAATTCTTGGGTTTTTTTTTTTTTTTTTTTTTTGGGGGGGGGGGGGGGGGGG
>NC_044928.1:29218467-29225160 GCF_003576645.1 Ipomoea triloba | reverse complement strand
TTTTTTTTTTTTTTTTTTTTTTTTGAGGGGGGGGGAGGGGGGGTGAATTTTGCTTCTTTTTGTGCATGTTTGGTTGAGGTTGAGCCACGTTGCAACCGAGCAGTGTAACATAAGGTTACCTTACTTCAATTCTCTGTTTTCTGCTTTCCAAATGCATAAATAAACATATTCACTACTTTTTTTTTCCACACGTTTTTTTCCCTTAAAAGGAACGAATTTATTCGACTGATTTTATAATTTTTTTTAGTAATAAGGGAAATTTGTAGTCACTACATGAATGTGTGCACATGATAAATTACATTTTGTATAATAGTCTAAAAATTATATAAAAAAAGGTAAATTGAATTGTGAAGACCCTATGCAACATGATTGGTGCTGTATTCTTTAGTCGCAGCATCAGACAATATGAGACCAAATTTGATCTCTGAACCCCTTTCTGCTGCCAATTTATGTTAAAGTAGCAAGTTGTTGCATGCATTCCGAGTTTCCGACAGGTTTTCGGTAAAAGCCTGCGTTAGAGCATTAGAGCATAGATTTTTATTTATTTTTTAACATTTTATTATTACTTAACAACTTTTAAAAGAATTAATATTACACGTAGCTCAACAAGACAACAAATGAGTTATAAAAATAACTCCATAAAAAATTTTGAGAAAATCTTTTATATCTAAAAACATAATAAGTCTCAATCCAGGTTATACCCCTGGTTTATGTCCGTTTTTTCCGTTGATTTTTGTTGTACCTTATTCTATAAAAGTTGTACTACATAATTTTTTGGACAGAAATATCCCTACCATTATAACTTCTGTTATCCTTTCACATTATAATTACAATGCACACGCACACACAATATTTTTTCTTACATTCTTCAATGGTAAGTTTGAATTCATTTATATTTTAATTAAATATTACCATAGTTATATTTAATAATTTATCATTTCTATAATTCTTACTTCAATAATATTAATATATATACATACACACACACACACACACACACATATATATATATATATTAATATTAATATTATTGAAATAAGAATTATAGAAATGATAAATTACTAAATATAACTATGGTAATATTTAATTAAAATCTAAATGAATTTAAACTTACCATTGAAGAATGTAAGAATATGAATATATATATATATATATATATATATACACACACACACACACACAACTATAATTATATTTTTCAGTAAGGATACTCAACGTTGTATTATATACACACGCACTATTATTTAAAAATATTAATATTATAAATGAGCAGCAACATAATGCATTTGCAGTTGATCGAATTAGGACAAGATTTTTGAATATCAATCTGTGGAAGTTGTTGAATTGAGATAGTTGAAATCAAGTATTATGTATATTCATATATTAATATGAATTTATAAGGGATATATCTCTAATTAGAAGAAGACTATATTTTTTCTCAAAAAAAAAAAAGACTATATTTAAACAAATTTTATTCATTTCAAAGACAAAAATATTTAATACAACGTTGAGTATCCTTAAAATTACAGTGGAATATATTCATCACAATGAATTTGAATTTCTTGTATTAATTTCAAATACATACACAACAAAAATTTTACTCGAATATCTACGAAACTTCGACAACTAAAAAAAATGCATTATATCTATTTCAAAATGATTTACTAATTGAGTTTAAATATTGGGAACAAGTCTTCGCGCAAAGCGCGTAGAAAAACTAGTATAATAATAAAGGTTGAAATGTTATAATTTTGATCTCTTTAATATAAGTGTCAACTTAAATTATTTTGTGCGTTATCATTCTTCAATTCAATCAATTATTTCCTAATCAAAATTCTTGAATAATCAAATATGTATATCTTTTAATGATAAAACAAACGTGGTACACTTTATAGATATGAAATCAACCCTATTTATATGTTAGTAAATGCTTTTTTCTCGATCTAATTTACTTATGACAAACTCAATAAAATATAGATTAACACCCAACACTTAAATTAAGGCTTGAGATTATATTTTTAAACCTCCTTTCTCACACACTCCCACCAAAGTAAACATTTGTGACTTTATCACATTTGGTCGCCTTCTCCTTGGGAAGGCAACCAGATCCGGTTGCAGGGAGAAGGCGACCAGCAACGACTCGCTGGAAGTTGTCATCAAAATATGCAAATGACTTGTTAAAATGTTAATTGCTCTTTTTTCATTTCAATGATTTAATTTTTTGTTTTTAGTTCAATAGTTTATTTATAAATTATTTAAGTTTGATGGCTTAATTACTATTTCTTAAATTTTACTATGACTTATTTATACTTTATCCCTTGAATGTATTTCAAACCCTTCAAAAGTGATCAAATTATCTAAATAATTCCCCAACGAGAGATTGAGAGGGTGTGTTTGACACGCACCTTAGGTAATGTTGACCTGAAAAGAGCAAAAGTACACAACACGATCACAGCGACATCTTCTTACATTTTAATATCCGCCATTTACCTTCTGTCTATCTATGGATTTTTCTATGTAAATCTCTCTTCTTTCACAATTCTCTTTCGTCGGTTTCATTCTTCAAAATCCTCTTCATCTCCGCGTATCGCCCAACCTCTCCTCAGAATAATTAGAAAAAAAGAAAAAAGCAACCGGTTTTTGTTTTTAGCTTCCCGGATACGGCTTGATCTAGCTCTTCTGCTAATCCGGTGAGTTTCTGATCTAATTATCCATGGATCTCTCTCGGTTTGTTAGCAATTCAATATATTTATTTTTAATTATGAATTTATTCTCTTTGTTTTGTAATTATTAAATCGGGATTTTGATGAGGTTTTCCCTTGATGTTCCGTTTTACCATTGTTGGTTGCTTGGTTTGTTAAATTGGAAGTTGTTTGCAATTTACCTGTTCTACTCGTTTGTGTCAAATTGTCAACTCTATGGGATTAAAAAAAAAAAGATCATCATATAGAAAGATTAGATCTTTTTATATTTACTGTTCGGTAGAGGTTAATTTTTTATTAGCCAAGGACCTTTGGCTCAGATGGCACCTCTGTCCCTCTCCTTGAGTAAAGGATCGTCACAGGATCTAACCCGGGTGGCAGGGGATTGACTCTTTTGGGCTGCAAAAGATAGATATTTCATTGTAATAGAGTCAATAGTACTCAAAAAAAGTACCTATTACTCAAGTCAAGATAAAATCTTTATGTTTACTTTTTAATTTGAGCATTCAGCCTTGATGTTAATTTGTATTATTTAAAACCAGTCATAAGCACTTCAGATGCCTGATTGTTGCTCCTATAACTTATTTCATCAAGTTCCATACTTGCAACTTTATTTTTCTTGGTTGTATTTTGGTTCACTTGGGCTATGTTGTAATGCCATCTCTGTCTTTAGTGGAAAGATTCAACTTTGGTGTTATTTTGTGTCTTTTGATTGATGAGGAACTAATTCAATTGAAAATGACAAGTGCATAGGATGAAGTTTGCCTTATGTTGAGTGATTGAGTTATTTTGTTTGTTGAATTAAACAGGTATAATGGCTTATTCTCAGACATACCATACAAAAGGTGGTCCTTTGCGCGGTCAGTACAGATTCTCACATGGTAGAAACCATGCTAATAACCACAATGCCACACTTGCTCCCAATACCTACAACAACACCAAGTATTTTGACTATAGCTTTACACATCAAGGAGATTTTGATCATCCAAATGATATCCGTAAAAACTTTATGGAGTATGGCTACAATTACAATAGTAATTGTGTGAAACCTGAGGGTGAACCCTCTGCAAAGAGAAGGAAGTGCTTATCTTCTTCATGGGGAAGTAGTGCGAGTTACCATCAGCAACTCCATGCTTGTAATAACGTTCCACCAAGACAACCAAGCACACATAACAACATGCATCCAAGAAATCAGGGTGCATATGATAGTGTCACCTCAATATGCAACAATAATTCCAGTATTGCAATTTCCACTGCTAGTACCAGTAATAGGTCTTTTTCCAATGGGCATGCCTCTAATAACTACAAGCGTGGCCGCTCAGAATTTGAAGATGACGACAATGAGGTGGTTTTTATGTCCCGAGAGGAAATTGAGAGGTGCTCTCCTTCCAGGAAAGATGGTATTGATGCTGTGCGTGAAATGCATTTGCGATATTCGTATTGTGCATTCCTGCAGACCCTTGGAGCTCGACTTGAACTGTGAGTTTCCTTTGATGCGTGAACTTGTGTACATGCATATGCTTTGAGCTAAACAATGCATTTTTGGAATTCAACTCACTATCAGTGTCTTTAGTCTAGTGTTGTTATAAGTTGTTTGATTTCAACTATTGCTAGACTGATACTGATCTTGGTTTTACTTGCCTGTAGGCCACAAACAACAATTGGGACTGCCATGGTTCTCTGTCACCGATTCTTTGTTCGTAGGTCTCATGCTTGTCATGATAGATTTGTAAGTGTCCTGTTTCTAGTTGCTAATATTTTGTAGTGTCAAATGACAATTCTATCTGCCAATACATTTCAACATGGGCTGATTGTTTTTTTATCATTGCTATTGCAGTTGGTCGCTACTGCTGCTCTCTTCCTAGCTGCTAAATCAGAAGAGACTCCATGTCCTCTCAACAACGTGTTGAGATCAGCATCTGAGATTTTCCATAAGCAGGACTTTTCTTATTTATCATATGCACTCCCAGTTGTCAGTATCTTTACTTCCTATCTATTTCTATCATTTTCTCTTTGCTTTTAGTTGTATCTGTAACATGTTTTTTTATGTCTATTGAACTTATACAGGACTGGTTTGAGCTATACCGAGAACGGATTACTGAGGCTGAGCAATTGATCTTGACAACTTTAAATTTTGAGCTCAATGTGCAGCACCCATATACTTCTCTTACCTCCACACTTGAGAAATTAGGATTTTCCCAAACAGTTTTGGTGAACTTGGCACTAAACTTGGTCAGTGAAGGGTAAGATGCATGCTTCATTTCAATCTTGTGAATTGGTTGCATTCATAAGTTTTTCTGGAGGATTCTGTGTATTTTGGGCCAATTATTTTTTCTGCCTGATTGTTTCCTTTTGCTGTTATATATCTATGAACTTCTAGTTGTTGTGATATCCAGTTTATAGAATTTGACTCTCTTAGATTGTTGTTTCCATCATGGAATTTGCTCAACCAAAGCGTGGCTGTAGGAATCTGAATTTTCTGCTTCTTGGTTGAGTCTGCGAGCAGTGGTTATAGATGGGATCAAATTGGTTCTTTACTTCTGCTTTTCCTTCCTTGGTTTACAACTCTTTGTAACTTCTGTGCAAATTCTACTTTACCCGTCTTAATTACTCTATGTAGTCATTCTGTACTCTGATGTTGATACATTTGGATTGGCATATAATTGCAGGGTCTTTAGAAGGATTATCTTGGTCGCTTGTATGATATTGTTAGCTGGCGGTTGATATGCTGTTCATCAAATGTTTTGTTTTTCATCTGAAGTTAAAACTAGCCATTTCTTGTGGATGCTTTTTTCCATAACATGTAAATAGCAATTCATTGGCTGTAGAAGATAGTCACAGATGCTCCAGAAGCAGTTTTGCCATGACACTGTTTTTCACGTCACAAGGAAGAAACCTACTGTGTCCTCGTGCACTAATTTCCATGTCACCTATTTTTTTGGTGTCCACATAGGACACTGATAAATAGGGCAGTGAACCTGAAAAGGTGTAGAAGATAGTCACAGATGCTCCAGAAGCAGTTTTGCCATGACATTGTTTTTCACGTCACAAGGAAGAAACCTACTGTGTCCTGGTGCATTAATTTCCATATCACCTATTTTTTTGGTGTCCACATAGGACACTGATAAATAGGGCAGTGAACCTGAAAAGGTGTTTGGTGAGTAAGTGAGTTATTGGCTTGAAAATTTTTGGGGCACTTAAGGCAAGTGTTTTACAGCCCTAGTATAGCAATAGTTATATTGCATGATATCTAAAATTTGGGTCATCAATATTTTCTTAAAGATATACCTACTGCATAGTACTCCTGCAATATGCAGGACTGTGTGCAACTCTACTTTTTTCTTCTTCTTCTTCTTCTTCTTCTTTCTTTCTTCTTTTTTTTTTTATTTTTTTTTATTATTATTATTTTTTTTCCTTCTCCTTCCCCTCATAGAGGTTGTTTCTTGGGTTTGAAGTCTGAACCCATGACGTAAAGGTCAACAGGAATGGTTGAGCACTCAACCACCGGAATGAACCAATTTTCCTTATTTCCTTAAAAGTTATACTAGGTTGTTGAGGCAATTTGTTGATTTATATCCAGCAAATTGTTAGTAACTTTAATTTTATTTTCAAACCTTTTCTTCCCAAAAAAATTCAGGAATTCAAAATTTCTTAATTGGTCCTTTCATTCAATAATATTTTTAGCATTTGTTTAGTTGCTTCAATTATTTTACAAAAATTTATTATTAGTCTGTTTGCCCCTAAGCCCTAAATACAGAGTACATATGTACACAAATATCTTTTTTATTTTATTTATTTATTTATTAATTATTATTATTATTATTATTTATTTATTTATTTATTTTTTCCTTTCTGACATCCTTCCAATCCACCCTCTTAATTAACAAGTAAGAGGAAAGTGTGGATTTTTTTTATTTATGTTATTTCTTCTTTTTGTGGGGGTGGGTTTTTTTTTTTTTTTGGGGAAAGGGGGGGGGGGGGGGGGGGGAAA
>NC_044928.1:29168948-29217435 GCF_003576645.1 Ipomoea triloba | reverse complement strand
TTTTTTTTTTTTTTTGGGGGGGTTTTTTTTTTTTTTTTTTGGGGGGGGGGGGGGGGGGGGGGGGGGATGCATAAACTATTACACTGGGTTCTTGCAGGGAGTAGTCATATTTTTGGGGGGTTTATTGGCTGATGTATGGAGACTTGGGGTGATTGAGAATGCTTCTTGAATTGAGTAGTAGTTTTCCTTATGGTACACTGGGTTCTTGCAGGTAGTAGTCATATATTTGGGGGGTTTATTGGCTGATGTATGGAGACTTGGGGTGATTGAGAATGCTTCTTGAATTGAGTAGTAGTTTTCCTTTGGGGGTGGGGAGATGCGTAACTATTATACTGAGCCTTTGGATAGGAAATGTGCCCCCATTGCTTTAGGTTTGTGCCTCAACATCTTATGTAAGCTTTGACAGCCAATTAGGATCCCTCAAGCAAGGTGTTGTTGGCTGAGTATCATGTGCTTCACAGATGTTTTACTTGTCTCTAAGAAGGAAAGAGATGGCTCACTTGTGTACATATATGTTATTTATACATTCCAAAAAGAAAAGAAAAAAAAGATAAGAAATTTATCAGGTAACTCCATCCTGCTGTTTGTAGATACTAATGGATACGGCAGGTGGTTACATATGATCTGATAGTGTTTCTAATTTTGCATCATTGCCTGCCTTGTAGACTTCGGTTTATTTCTAGTACTAGAAAACTGCGTTAGGATGAAGGTCATGAATGATTTCAAATTGGGGTATTCTGTTCTTGAGTAGAAGATGAGACGGTCTATCTCTCAGACTTGTCGATGTACCCTCTTAGCCCTTACGTCTGAATTGTGTATATTTCTGGGGTTGATATACTGCTGCAGCAGATCCGGGACTGGGAGTTGGTGCACTCTCTAGATGCTTATAACATATTTGCTATATTCTTGGTACTCTATCGACATTCTGCAGAAGATTCTTGGATTTATCCATCTCCATTGCTGCTCTGTTAGTTGGTAAGGGAAAATTGTTTCGGTTTGCTTTTTGACTTCCATACTTGATGTCTTAAAAAGTTGTTTGGTGATAATGTTACCTGCATCAGACTTAAATGATTTTAATTGTTCGTTGGCGAGAAGTAGTACTCCCAAAATTACTAGTTCTCATGTTTTTGACGTGACAAATGTGAACTGAATGTAACGTCCCTCCTATTGTTGCTGCAATTGATTTGGTTGGTCATTTATCCCGTTCTCATGGATTAGGTGTTAATTAATTCATTCCACCGCTCTGTATGTCTAAACCTCGTCTCTGCTTTGCATTGCAGGCTTAGAAGTTCGTTATGGCTTCAATTCAAACCGCATCAGATTGCTGCTGGTGCCGCTTATCTTGCTGCAAAGTTCTTAAATATGAACATGGCTTCAGGCCACAAAATTTGGCAGGAGTTCCAAACTCCGCCCCCTGTACTCAAAGGTACGTATAGTTTTCCTGTATAGGCTTATAGCAGTTGGTAACAATGCCATTTGGTCATCAGTCATCTAAATAGAATTTCTTGATTTTGCGCACCTGCATTTGGCCCTGTCCGCTGAGCCACTGAGTTACCGTGATTTACATCCTCCCAAATGCTCTGTCAGGCCGGGATGTGGGGGGCCTGGGTGTTGGGGATTCAACCTTTGGGGCAAGAATGTCTTGATTCTTTCCGTTGTCCTAAGTCATTCTACTTAATCGGTGTTTCATATAACCATCGTGCGATTGTTTACCGTGCAGATGTTGCGCAACAATTGATGGAGCTGTTTTAGCATGCCACAAGAGATGAAATACCTAGAGATTATAGTTTACCTTGCACCTCTTACAGTGATTCTTCTTGCTTCCAAAAATTACAGCAGCTGTGATGCTGTTCCTGTTAACTTGTTTTGTATAGTGTCCATTTTGAATGCTATGATCATATGTTGTAAATGATTGAAGAGGAGTTGATGATGGACATTGAAATCTCTGTTGGTGTTGTGTGTTTTGATCGAAACGACTTGATTCAAATTATTTACAATTTACGTGACATTTGGTTCGCGCAATAGAATATTTTTTGCGGAGTAGATATTTTGAGTACTACTACTGACACTGTTACAATGTAGTATTTGTTCAGATTTATTTGTCTATTTGGTTTGTTTTAGTAATATTACATATTTCATGTGAAGTATTAGTGATATTACAAGTTACGTTCCGGATATCTACCAAATTAGATAAGGTGGGTGGATCAATTCCTCTGCTCCACATGAGAGCTAACACACTACCTTCCAAAAGCATTCATTCAATCAATCCAATAAGAATCAATATTGAAGAATTTGACGAAAATGTACTTATAGAGTTTGATTCCTTTTTAGAGCTTTTAACATAACATATTGTTTACTAGAGTTGTTCGGTCGCACTCGAAAAGTTTAGCTTGGTACTTTTTAACATGATGTATTCTTTATTAGAGTTAGAGAAATACTAGTAATTTACATAAATTGAGGTGTCATTATATTAACATAATTAGTTGTCAAGAAAGGTTAGAGGTGTAGCAACTACAAGCTTTCTAACAAATCAAATGTATTCTTTATCAAAGTCAGGAATCAAATGTATTCTTTATCACAGGAAAAAATACTAATAAGTTATATAAATCAAGGCTACGTTACATCAACACAATTAGCTGTTAAGGAATGTCAAAAGTGTAGCCGTTACGAGATTTTCTATAAATGAATAAAATTCAAAAAGTTATAGACATTTAAAAAAAAATGCTATTTTTCCTTCAAAATCTTAGAGTATTCCCATTAGACTTTGAGGTGGTTTTTTAGGAAATGTAATCTTATGTGGAATAGAAAGAGAGTAATTTAAGTCTTTGTAGGAAGACTTTGGTTTTTGTATATGTGGACCCCACCAAATCAGTGAAACTCTTTTGTCAAATATGTTGATCCCACCAAATCAATGAAACTGCTTCATGGTACGGTTATGCGCACTAGGAGCGCCCAACCGGGTGCGTGAACTCTATGTTCCCCCAACGTGCTATTTCATTTGCATTTTTTTCTTTCCCTTCTCTCTCTTAATTACCTGTGTAAAAATTTCTTAAAATCCATGCCTATTGAGGATGTTTTTAAATGTTTCGATCAAGACTTAAATGAAGAAAACTATTAAAAAAATAAAAAAAATGAAGAAAACTATTTTATTCATAAACTCTAATATATTAAAAAGTAAAAAGTACATAGGGTATAATTGGATAAGGGCCGGCATATTGGCTATATGCCTATATCCCCGTGTCATGCAATCATGCACTGATTTCTTTATTGCTCCTGTAACAAACTGATAGAATTTAGGTAGATTTTCTTTCTGGAAGAGAGCTGCGGAGGGGATACGACACCGTCTCATTCATGGAAACTAAAGCAAACCGTCGTCTTCAAGCAATACACCACCACTTAACAACCACCGCCGCCGATTCACCATCACTTCTCCGATCAAGTCTCACCGCCGGAGAGTATTACTCTGGTAACGCGCCTTTCTCTGCGACTGCGCTAGTATAGTATGAACTGTGATGTACGATTGTACTGTATACTAGTATAGTACTATATGTACGTTTCATGTATGCATATGTTGAGCTAAGATGGTGATCGTGAATGTAATCAGAGCAAGGATACAGTGTTGTGCTTCCCGAGAAACTGCAGACTGGAAAATGGAATGTGTACAGGTTAGACCAATGGAGATTTTTTATTTTATTTTATTTTTAAATATATATATATATATCTATATATATATATATATATATTCCTTGATGATTGTATGAAGCATCTTTACTTGCAATTGCAGATCAGCACGATCTCCTTTGAAGCTTGTGAGCCGATTTGTTGATCATCCTGAGATTGGAACCTTGCATGAAAATTTTGTGTGAGCCTCTAATTTTTACTTGATCAGATCCATCACCTTTCCATTTTAACACCGATATGGATACCTACCTAGCTTGATTTTTTAAATTTTTTATGTCAGTCGCACAGTTAAGGATTTCAGCAATCGCAATTACTTAGGTACACGAGTTCGGGAAGATGGAACTGTAGGGGAGTAAGTCAGTCATTTAAATTGAACTTGAGAGAACACTATTTTAGAGCACATGAAAGTAGTATTTAGTGGAATATGTTTTACAGGTACAGATGGATGACATATGAGGAAGCAGGTAGTGCACGGTCAGCAATTGGTTCAGCTCTTGTTTGTCGTGGAATATCCAAGGCAATTTACTTCTAAAAAGCTTACTTTAATTGTTGGAAATTAGAAGACTTTTAATGATTCATTTTGGTTATGCCTTCTGTTTTTATGCATTTGCAAGTGTTGGAGGGTTATGCACTTATGCTTTTATTATTGTTATTTTTTTTTTAATGTTCTTTGTCTCCAAAAAACTGATTAAGAGGGGTTTCTTCATGTTTGGTTGATTGTTGTGGCAGGGTTCGTCTATTGGCATATATTTTATCAACAGACCAGAATGGTTAATTGTAGACCATGCCTGCTCTGCATATTCATTTGTTTCAGTTCCCCTGTATGATACCCTTGGTTGGTCTTTCTTCAACCCAGACAACTTTTAAATATGGAAATAATTTCCTAAAACGCTTACTTAGAATTTACATTGCAGGTCCTGAAGCTGCCAAATATATTACCAATCATGCAGCTATAAAGGCTATATTTTGTATGCCACAAACGTTATATAATGTGAGATTACTGGCTTAGTTAGAAGTCTTTTCAGATTGAGGAAGGGGAGCATGTTCATATATCAGTTTGTGGGTTGAGATAGAGTGGTTGAGTTCTTATTCCAATCTGTGCCAGAACCTCATGCATCGTTAATATTCATTTTTAACACACTAAACAGCATTCAATCATTTCCTTCTGATTAAGCAATCTGAACCATCTGATTAGATTTTATAAATCGTGACAAGCATATTTGGTGACTTCCTTAAAAGATTTTTAGTTGGTACAACTGTACAAGCTGTAATTTTTTTTATTTTTTATTATTATTTTTTGTCTCAAAATTGCAGTTACTAAGCTTCTTGTCTGAGATTCCTTCAGTGCAGTTGATTGTGGTACGGGATTCTTTCCTTATATCTTAAAGGTAGTGTCAATTCTTCCAGTGTTTCATGTGAACTTGATTTGGGATAGTAGGTAGTTGGAGGAGTAGATGGGAAAATTCCATCACTTCCAGCATCAACTGGAGTTGAAGTGATATCATATTCAAAGCTGCTTGCTCAGGTGACATCATAAGCTCTTACCATATAAGCCCATCCACAGTTAAAGAGCAGCATAAGTGCTCATAGCAAGCAGTAGAAAAGTGGAAAATAAGCTCATCCGAATTGGGCCTAATAAACTGGCATGATTTCCTTTCAGGGTCTCGACAATCTTCAGCCTTTCTCTTCTCCAAACCCTAATGATGTTGCTACTATATGCTACACAAGTGGTACTACTGGAACACCGAAGGTATAACATATTACTTAGTCTTGTATCGTAACTGATTGCCTAAACACACCAACTAATTCTGTCTTTCTTCTGCAATACTGTAGGGAGTTGTGTTGACCCATGAAAACTTGGTTGCAAATGTAGCGGGTTTGAGTCTCTGTCTCAGTATGCATTTCACAGATATGTAAATATCAATTACTGCCACACTGCAAACGATAAAGCAATCATAACTTATATTTTGTTGCAATTTCAAGAAATAATAACCACTTGCAATTTTCCACTTGATATTCAAGCTTTTATTTAACTCTTTTTTATTCTTACAGATACATCTCATATCTCCCTCTAGCACACATATTTGAGCGGGCTAACCAAGTTTTGGTGGTTTATTTTGGAGGGGCAACTGGATTCTATCAAGGAGTATGCAACTTTTGCTTTGAATATATTTATTAGATGAACAATAGCACATTGCATTTGTGGCTTTTTGATATGGTTTTGGAAATGTCAATCATATTTTAGGAATGACTCTTGTTCTTTGGGTTTAATTATGATAAAAGTTAGAAGATGAAGTTAAATGATCACTACAAAGGGGTGACTTTTTCTTTGTGAGCTGACTATGCAGGTACTTTTAAATTTGCAGGATAATTTGAAACTACCAGACGATATGCTTGTGTTAAGGCCCACTGTATTCTGCAGTGTACCCCGGTTATACAATAGATTATATTCTGGGTAATGAGAGCTTTCATTTGTTTTGCCTTATGGGGTGATCTAGCAATTGACCCATATACTTGCTTATTGCAGCATTATGAATGCTGTTAAAACCTCTGGTGTTTTGAGAGAGAGGATGTTCAACACTGCCTACAATGCTAAGAAGCATGCAATATTTGCCGGTGAGTATTTGATTAACTATGTTTGTAATTGGTTGGTAACTCGTCATATTTGATAATTGCTCATCAAGCATTTCTTCAGGCTTGACAAAAAAATTTCAAGACTGTTTATATTGGATTCATGGTAATGCTCTTTGTAAAGATTAAAGTATCTTCAATCACCAATGCATTAGTGTGTTACAATTATAACAAAGAAGGACAGAGGTGATTTTTTTTTCTTTTTAAGTAATATGGGTAATCTTTCATGCTTTTTGTTACTGTAGAATAGGTTTTGATAACCATTCAGATTGATTAGTCTGTATCCTATCAATGTAAGGAATAAGGTTTTGTAAGTAAATTCTTTATACATTCTGTGTTGCCCTTTCAATTGATATTCTCAGCATTGTAGGTCTCTTTGGCTCTAAAGGACCTCTCTTTTCGCCTCTCAAAGATCTAATATACATACTCTTACGTTCTAATCTACCTTTTCAGGTAAAAGTCCTTCTCAAATGTGGGACAGGTTGGTGTTCAACAAAATAAAAGCAAGGTTAGGGGGAAAAGTCCGTATAATGGTTTCAGGTGCTTCACCATTGTCTCCTGATGTCATGGACTTTTTGCGTGTGTAAGTTTTTTCTTTCCCACTATGTGCTAACTATGGATTGAATAATCAGAGTCAAATGAAACAACATAAAGGAGTGGTTTGATTAAAAAAAAATAAAAAATTGTTATACTCAGATGCATGAAATTTAGTTAATTATTGTCATGCAAAAAATTAGATTTTGACATTTTATGCATCTGAGTAATTTCAGGTGCTTTGGTTGTCAAGTGGTAGAAGGATATGGGATGACTGAAACATCCTGTGCGATAAGTACAATGGACATGAATGACATCTTATCTGGTCATGTTGGTGCTCCTAACCCTGCATGTGGTTAGTACTTGGTAGTCATTTTTTGATTCTTTGTACTCCTCTTTGACACGTGATGGAAATATGGAATAAGGATTTGCATGTTCTTCTCATCACCCAGAAATAAAGCTAGTGGATGTACCAGAAATGAATTATACATCTGAAGATCAGCCTCATCCCCGTGGTGAGATATGTATACGAGGACCCATAATCTTCCAAGGCTATTATAAGGATGAAGTGCAGACGTAAACTCTTCTCTTATTTAGGACTCCCTCTGTTATTATTATATGCATGTATATGAAAACATTCTCGTTAAAATCATCATCTAATAGATTGAATTCTCCAGGAGAGAAGTTATTGATGAAGATGGATGGTTTCGAACTGGTGATATTGGATTATGGCTTCCTGGTGGTCGCTTAAAGATAATTGATAGGTTGGTACATTTTAACCTCCTGATCTTTTGCAATGCAACTTTGAATATTTCAGGTTTTGGAGTTTAATGAAAGACTAATAACTGCTAATCTGTGTTTTGACAGGAAGAAAAACATTTTCAAATTGGCACAAGGAGAATATGTAGCTCCTGAGAAAATAGAGAATGTGTATGCTAAAAGCAAGTTTATTGCCCAATGCTTTGTGTATGGTGAGAATACAAAGTTGCTTAAGACTCTCCTCTTCTGCCCATTATCTGAATTGCATTCTTATCTGATCATGTGCTTGCCTTGAAATGCACTTCTTTTTCTTTGTTGTTTACATATTTATCCTTTCTGATGCTTACTGTCATTTGTAATGCTAGGCGATAGCCTGAATTCTTCCTTGGTTGCCATAGTCTCAGTTGATCCAGAGATACTGACAGCATGGGCTGCAACCGAAGGCATCAAGGTAACTTCACGGTTTAAGACCAAGTCCTTTCCCCCATCAGATTTAACCACAACTGAACCCAAAGGTCTTCCTATTTTAGTTGCCTTCTTGGTCATAATGTGTAGTATTTCATCAATATATGGGTGTAGTATAATGATCTGGAAGAGCTGTGTAGCAACGCAAAAGCAAGGTCTGCAGTATTGGCTGACATGGATGCAATCGGAAAAGAAGCTCAGGTATTCTTCTTCCAGAAACATTGGAAGTAAAATAACTTTATTTCATTTGTTAGCTCCCCCTCATACATAATGGTTTGCAGTTGAGAGGTTTTGAATATGCAAAGGCTGTGACTTTGGTGCCTGAACCATTTACACTGGAGAATGGTCTGCTCACTCCCACATTAAAGGTACACTACTTGAAACTGATATGTGCTGTAGAATGTAGCAAACTATATCATGGATCCCAACACCTTTTCATGCCATCACACACCGATATAACGATATTAGGACTTTTTGAGTTTTGATTGTCTTGATATTAAATTGAAAAATGTATTTTGTTTCAGCTAAAAGTATATAGGGAAAATAGCATTTATAGTCACCTAATTATGAAAAAATAGCTGACATGGCCCTCCAATTATGTGGTCTTCACATTTAGGCATTTAGCCCTATGACAGAATCAATTAAATATTAATGTTTGGAAGTAAATTACACAAGTAACCGTGTAAATTTAGGGACTTTGAAGGGCAAATTGATACTGTCATTAAGAAACTGTAAGTGTGGAGGCAACTCCTAACTGAGTTGGTTGGACAGTTGGCTTAGTAACCACAAGATTCCAAGTTTAACTTCTTGTGGGAGTTATCTATTGGCCTTCTTGGTTGGAGTCGGTAAGCTTTCCTCCTTGTGGTTATTTGTCGGCTACAATTACAATGCGGGTTTCACCCAGAGCGCATCTTTAAATACCGGCTGTGAACTTTCCTATAAATCCCTCTGAGATGATAATTGAGAAACTAAATCAGAAGGTTTCATAATTAGGGGACTCAGTTAGTATTTCTGTCAGTATATTTTCCCCACATATATTATAGGGAAGCATTTCCCTATATTATATGCACCATTTGGCTCTATCCAAATGGATCAGCTTTCTCTGCCATAGTAGTACCATAGTGTGAAAACAAGTTGGCTTAGTTTTAATTTATTTCTTTCAGATCAAAAGACAGCAAGCAAAAGCTTACTTTGCTAAAGCTATAGAAGAGATGTATGGTGATCTCGCACACTCTGGAGCTGCTTCCCAGAAAATGTTGAAGCTGTAATTTACCAATGAATTGTATGAAAAAAATAATTTCAGTGTTTTATTATTATTATTTTTTGAGTGATGAGAAAAATTGTAGTCATTATTTAAGGGTATGTATTGTGTAAACACGCTCAGGAGAATAATGTCAGTTTTAATTTATACTCGGGACTACCTAAATTGTAAA
Source organism: Ipomoea triloba (assembly GCF_003576645.1). NCBI lineage: Eukaryota > Viridiplantae > Streptophyta > Magnoliopsida > Solanales > Convolvulaceae > Ipomoea > Ipomoea triloba. The sequence goes on along the minus strand of NC_044928.1, from coordinate 29,207,932 downwards.
CAATTTACATTATGAACCCTTAATTTTGTGGCAATAAAATCATATATTTTAATATAATTTAAACATTATTAATATAAAATTTACACCTACCTTAAAAATTAATACCAAGGGACATATACATCTGCCCTGACCTTTTCAAAAGCATACCAGTAACAGAAATAATAGGTCAAACCCTATTTTCTTTCCTATTATGAACAAATTTTGCTAAATTATAGTAGAACCTAAGTATAAAAGGAATAGATAGACAAGGGAAAACAGTGATCTCTTTGCATCCCATACTCTGGAAAAAAAAGAAATAAACTGGAGTTTCTCCAGCCAACAACACATACCCAGAAAAAATCAAGATTTTATATTTCATTGCAAGAAAAAAAAAATTGTTTGCTTGAGTAATTTGAAAAAATAAAAGAAAAAAGCTTTAAGGTAAAAAAAAAATGACAGCATCAACCGGTAATGATGTTTTTGAGTCGAAAATCACAGCCTATGTTCTGGCTTGCTGGATCCTGGCTGCCTTTGGTGGTTTGATGTTTGGTTATGATATTGGCATTTCAGGTAATTATATATAATTTAGTTTTTAAAAAAAAAAAAATAAATTTAATCATGCAAATAAATATTTAATAATATGTATATAGGTGGAGTGAGTGGGATGGATGATTTCTTGATAAAATTCTTCCCGGCGGTGTATGCAAAGAAAAAGCGTGCGGTAGAGAACAACTACTGTAAATTCGACAATCAGATGCTTCAGCTGTTCACTTCATCGTTGTACATGGCGGCGCTTGTGGCCAGCTTCGGTGCATCCAAAGCTTGTAACTTGCTCGGCCGCCGACCCACCATCTTCATGGCATCCATCCTCTTCATCATCGGCGCCGCTCTCAGCGCTTTTGCTGAACATAAATGGACTCTCATCTTGGGTCGCATCTTCTTTGGTTTTGGTGTCGGCTTTGGAAATGAGGTTTGAAACCATACTCATTATCTTGTACTCACAGTTGCAAAAATCATCAGTTTAGGCTCAAAAGGGCCGCTTAGTGCCTAACTCAGCCGACTGGACCGAGTTGACAGTCGATTTGGTCAGTCTAACTCAGCTGATTGGACTGAGTTGATAGTCGATTTGATAGAGTCTAACTCAGCTGACTGGACTGAGTTGGCAGCAAGTTTGATCGAGTCTAACTCAACCCAACTCGACAGAGTTAGCTGATTAATTCAGACGAATCGACCTTATTAATAGGTGCTAGTCTACTACCCGACTAGTTCTTAGCGCCTACTGCATGTTTGTAGTAATTTTTATATTGTATAATAATGAGTTGTCCCGAAGTAGTCAATAATTAAGTTGGGGTTGAATTTGTAATTTTGTACTTATAATTAAGTTATTGATTAATTTGGCTGGGTTGTTAAATTTTTGGGGTTGATTGGATGGGTACTTATTAGATTTGTGGTTTTGTTGCAGACGGTGCCGTTATTTTTGACGGAGGTGGCGCCGGTGCAATACAGAGGAGCGGTGAACATTCTGTTCCAGCTGCTAATCACGGTTGGGATATTCATTGCAAATATTGTGAATTACGCTATGGCGGATGTGCATCCTAACGGGTGGAGGATATCCCTCGGGGTGGCGGCCATTCCGGCGGTGATGTTGGGGCTGGGGAGCCTGGTGATCAGCGAGACGCCGGCGAGTTTGGTGGAGAGAGGGAAGGTGGATCAGGGGAGGGCAGCGCTGAAGAAAATCAGGGGAGTGGACAATGTAGAGGCAGAGTTCGAGACCATCGTAGCCGGATGCGAGGCAGCGGCGCAGGTGAAGAAGCCGTTAAAGAAGCTGATGAAGAAATCCGGGCAGCCCCAACTCATCATCGCCGTCGTCCTTCAAGTTTTCCAGCAGTTCACGGGGATCAACGCGATTATGTTCTACGCGCCGGTGCTTTTTCAAACCATGGGGTTCAAGGCCAACGGGTCCCTCCTCTCCTCCATCATCACCGGCCTAGTCAACGTCCTGGCCACCTTCGTCTCCATCTACACGGTCGACAAATTGGGGCGGCGAAAGCTCCTCCTCCAAGGCTGTGTTCAGATGGGCCTTTCTCAGGTAATATTCAAACATTTTATAGGTCCGGGACGAAATTAAAAAGAAATAAACATTTTACATATTTATATATTCTAAAAGGTGGCAATTGGCGTAATCCTGGCCACCAACTTAAAGGCCACCGGAACACTAGACAAGACCTTATCAACCGTGGTGGTGGTTCTAGTCTGCCTATACGTGATGGCCTTTGCCTGGTCATGGGGGCCTCTATGTTGGCTAATCCCGAGCGAAGTCTTTCCACTAGAAACCAGAACAGCAGGATTCGCATTCGCGGTTAGCACCAATATGCTCTGCACCTTCATCATTGCGCAAGCCTTCTTGTCAATGATGTGCGGAATGCAAGCTTACATCTTCTTCTTCTTCTCCGCGTGGATATTGGGGATGGGATTGTTCGTGCTGTTCTTGTTGCCGGAGACGAAAGGTGTGCCCATAGATTTAATGGAGGAAAGAGTGTGGAAGCAACACCCCGTGTGGCGGAAGTTCTTTAGGAACGATTCTAGAAGCTATGAAATGGCTTGAATTGAAGCCGCAGCTGCATGTAACGGCCATGGAAGTACCATACATACCATGCTTAGCTTGTTATTTCTTCATTGAAAGTATTGTACAATAAACAAATTTATTTCACAAATATTGTATAAAATGATTCAACAAAAATGCATGTGGCCTTTACATTTCCAAACTAATTAAGGTCAATTCAAGCTCTTGTTTAAGGATCTCTAAGACAGTAATTAAACTGGAGAAATAAATTAACAGGCATATGCAAGTTTTGAAACTCTCTCAACTGAGTGAGAGGTCAAGCTCTTATAATATGAACTCTTTCAAGGACTAAAAGAAAATAAACTACTTAGACTCTAATAAATTAAAGTAAATTAACATTAACAAGTCATGACTAATAACCCTCTCAACGGTCTGAAATGAGGTGGTGAGTGTATGGGTGGAAATATTGTTACCTAAGGGATAAGGAGTATACTATGTATTGCGTAATTACTGAGGTTCTAGGCTCTAATTAAAGTATTGGAATCCACAAGAATCCAAGTAAAATTATAACTAAGGTTGAATCCAAGTAAAAACATATGCCGATTATGAATCTGCACACTCCCTGGGATCAATAAACTTTTTGAATCTTATTAACCAAAGAGATGCGACTTTGCGCTATAGTTAGCTCAGCACCAATCAAGAATCCCCAAGGAATTCCAACCCTCAACCCTCCTTTCTAGATTCAGCGATATTGAATCAACGGAACGCCTACTTTTGGAAGACCTTGTGTTATATCACCGGATCTCGATTTTTCATAGTGAAATGTAACTAATGTATCTCCTTCGTAAAAAGTTTCTCCATAAAGGCCACGAACAGTTGCTCCCGGGGTGGCTAAATAAGGCTTAGCTGATCGTATTACTACAGAATCAACTTGAACAAGGATAACTTGACCCGATTTGAGGGGGGGTCTTTTTTTGGCTATACAGACATTTTCACAAATAAACTGTCCAAGACTCATTATTTTAGATGTCTCTGCACAATAATTGTGGTGGAGAAAATACCAATTCAAATTCAATGGATTCAAAAGAATCTTACTGCGTGGATTTGGATTATAAATTTTCCCATTTTCCGCAATTAAATAATATTTCAATTTTAATACTTGAAAGGGCTGTTTTAAATTGTCAAGTTGCAAATAGTTAGTTACTAAGATCTGATTATGAGTTAGTAACCGATCAAATGAATAAAAATTCGCAATTGGAAGGGATGTTCCTAAAGGACCCAATGAATTCCTAATTGGAATTAGAGGATCCTCTTGAATTGATTCTTGTATGACGTTGTGATATTTTGCACCGTTGACTGGGTCCATTCGAGAACAATTGGATGATGACAAAATGCTCAATGACTGACATCCCTTATTTCTATTCAAAAATGTATGAATAGTTCCTTGATTTTGGTTAAGGGTTTGTTGAATTCTTGCCTTGGAATAGGGATTGATATTGGTCCAATCTAATCCATTATCAGCGAGCAATCCTAAACCCCAAGGATCATTCCTTTTTCCGATATACGAAATGGGGGATTTTACGAAGTCGATTCTTAGGAAATGACGAATCAAATCGTTTGTCCTTAGTTCAACAACGGAAGCGCGGGCTGCTTCACTAGAAGAACTTTTTTTGTCTTGGTTCCAATTCAAAACTAAACACGTCCGAACTAATTGAATACTTGTGTCAGAAATTCCTCGAATTGGTTTGCCATTTCCATAAAGGATATAATTGACAACTCGAAGTTGCACATTATCTCTTTCCTGCAATAGATCGGGGGGGAAAAGTGTGGCCAAAGTTATACCGTCCATTATTTCATATGTGACGACAGGTCGAACCAAGACAAAAAACTTTTTCTTGCTCGGCGTAATCCGTTGGACATAGATCCAATTTTTCACTTTTTTGGATTCCTTGTCATTTGTTTTTCTTGTTCCTGGTGGTATCAAAACGCCGCTATGTCGGGATATCTTATCTGCTCTTCCAGGGAAATATATATCTCCAGAAAAGATTTTCAGTTCAATTCTTTTTTTTTTTTGCTTTTGCTAAAACTCGAGCAGTTTCTTGAAAACTCGCTTCCGATATGAAACTTTGAGTATTGAGAGATGCTTTTGTTATTCCCAATAAAAGGGCTCGATAACAGATTGCTTCTTCTAAAGCACGCCCCATTCGTTTTGCTCGCAACAATCTAATAAGTTCTCCGGGTGAAAAAACATTAGACATTCCGTCTTCTGAAACCAACACGTTTGATGTGATTTGACGTACAATAATTTCGATATGCCGATTATGAATCTGCACTCCCTGGGATCGATAAACTTTTTGGATCTTATTAACCAAAGAGATGCGACTTTGCGCTATAGTTAGCTCAGCACCAATCAAGAATCCCCAAGGAATTCCAACCCTCAACCCTCCTTTCTAGATTCATTGATATTGAATCAACGGAACGCACTTCTAATACCTGTTCTACTTTTGGAAGATATTGTGTTATATCACCGGATCTCGATTTTTCATAGTGAAATGTAACTAAGGTATCTCCTTCGTAAAAAGTTTCTCCATAAAGGCCACGAACAGTTGCTCCCGGGGTGGCTAAATAAGGCTTAGCTGATCGTATTACTACAGAATCAACTTGAACAAGGATAACTTGACCCGATTTGAGGGGGGGTCTTTTTTTGGCTATACAGACATTTTCACAAATAAACTGTCCAAGACTCATTATTTTAGATGTCTCTGCACAATAATTGTGGTGGAGAAAATACCAATTCAAATTCAATGGATTCAAAAGAATCTTACTGCGTGGATTTGGATTATAAATTTTCACATTTTCCGCAATTAAATAATATTTCAATTTTAATACTTGAAAGGGATGTTTTAAATTGTCAAGTTGCAAATAGTTAGTTACTAAGATCTGATTATGAGTTAGTAACCGATGAAATGAATAAAAATTCGCAATTGGAAGGGATTATCAAAACAATGACCTAAGGGATTAGGGGAGAACCAATAATAACCACGTTTTCAAATCTATTTTCATAGAAGGAAATCAGGTTTGTGCAATGAGTGATTTGAATTCTTGGCCTAATTCTTGTTCTAGCCAAGAATCCTCCAAATACATGTTAATAATTGTTGATAATCAAAAATTAACAAGATTCATTTACAAAACCTTTACAAACATAATAACCCTAAATTAAAGTTTTCCCCTTTATGTAATAATAATTACAGAAAGGCAATAAAATCCTAATCCCAGCCCCTAATAATTGAACTATGAACACTTTATAAACATAAATAATAAAAGAGTACAAATAAATATCATAAACATTGCACGAGAAATTAAAAGAAAGGTAAGAAGAACTTCTATATTGAAGATGTGAAATTAATAATTAATAGACATATGCTTTTTTTTTTTTGAAAAAAAATAGACATATGCTTAATTATATAACTAATGAAAATTAAACCAATCTAAACTTAGCTTTTAACATTAATAACAATTTTTTTTGGCAAAAGGGTCAAATAGGCTCATGTACTATCATTGATTGTTCATCTAGCACCATGAACTAAAATATGGTCCATCTAGGTCATTATACTCCTAATTATTTTTCATCTAGCATTTTTAGCCTATTTCTAAGAAGTAACCCATCTAATTTGATGACATGTAAAAATAAAATTAGAAAAAATGATAACATGTTATTTATATGGATATTTTGGATGATTTCTACCATATTTCATTAATGAAAAAATAATAATTTCTTGCAATGAAATAGGGTAGAAATCAAAATTGTTATATAAAGTTTTAACTACATGAGTGTATGTATAGTGGGGTATTCACTCTCATTCGGCAATGAGATTTCATGGAAATCGATATATGAAAATTAAATTATTTTTATAATAACTTAAGATATATTGTATTGGGTAAATTTTATTTTATTTTAAAAATAAATTAATATTTTTGGATTTTTGGATAATTGAATAACTTAAGATATTGTATTTTTGGATGATTTCTTGGAAAGAAATAGGCCAGAAATCAAAGTTGCTATATAAAGTTTCAACTACAATGTACTGTGTATGTATAGCGGAGTGTACTGTATATGAATAGCGGGGTATTCATTGTCGTTCAACAATGAGATTCCATGAAAATTGATATATAAAAATTAAATTATTTTTTAAAAAATAATAAAATTTACCCAATATAATATCTTAAGTTATTATATTTAATTTTAATATATCGATTTTCATGGAATTTCATTGCCGAACAACTTTGAATATCCCACTATGCATACACAGTCGTGCAGTACACTGTAATTAAAACATTATATAACAACTTTGATTTCTACCCTATTTCATTGCAAGAAATCATTTTCTTCATTAATGAAATAGGGAAAAATCATCCAAAACATTCATATAAATAACATGTCATCATTTTTTTTATTTTATTTTTCCATGTCAACAAATTAGATGGGTTACTTGTTAGAAATGGGTAAAAAATGCTAGATGAAAAATAATTAGGAGTATAATAATTTAGATGGACCATATGTTAGTTCATGGTGCTAGATGAACAATTAGTGTTACTACATGGGTCTATTTGACCCTTTTGCCAATTTTTTTAGTACTATTGATTCACTTACATTAATAACAATTTAATAGAAACCAATAGTAATAAATTATAAATCAATTTAAATTTAGTGATTAGACTTTATTATTAAACAAATAAATACGAACATAATTGCAATGTAATTTGAACATTATTAATATACAATCTATAAAGATGCTAGACCTATCTTAAAAAATAATAATCCAAATTTCTCTATCCCAATAATTAAAAAAATAATAATAATATCTATTTTAATTTTAAGATAATCCTTAAACTCTGCATCTGACCTTTTCAAAAAGCATAACAACAACAGCAATAGTAATGGATCAAAACCTATTTTTCTTGTAAATGCATATTTATAGAACAAATTTGGCTAAATTATAGTAGAAACCTAAATATAAATACATGGATACACAGTAGAACTCTCATAATTTTCTGAGTACATCCTAGAGAAAAAAAAATACATCCCATATTCTGGAAAAAAAATAAATAAATTGGAGTTTCTCCAACCAACAACACTACCCAGAAAAAATTAAGATTGTATTTTATCCATTATTTTTCATTTTGAAGAAAAATAAATATTGTTTGTTTTGAGAATTTGAGGAAAAAAAAATGACAGCTACTGCTGGCAATGAGGTTTTTGAATCGAAAATCACAGCCTATGTTCTGGCTTGCTGGATCCTGGCTGCTTTTGGTGGTTTGATGTTTGGTTATGATATCGGGATTTCAGGTAATAATTATTTTTTAATTTAATTTTATATGTATTAATAAATAATGTTATAATTATTTAATTTGAATTTTAATGTGAAGGTGGAGTGAGTGGGATGGATGATTTCTTGATAAAATTCTTTCCGGCTGTGTATGCAAAGAAGAAGAAAGCAGTAGAGAACAACTATTGTAAGTTTGACAATCAGATGCTTCAGCTCTTCACTTCTTCGCTGTACATGGCGGCGCTTGTAGCCAGCTTCGGCGCATCCAAGGCTTGTAACTTGCTCGGCCGCCGCCCCACCATTCTCATGGCCTCCGTCCTCTTCGTCATCGGCGCCGCTCTCAGCGCTTTTGCTGAACATAAATGGATTCTCATCTTGGGTCGCATCTTCTTTGGTATTGGTGTAGGCTTCGGAAATGAGGTCTGTATTATAATTATAATATTATTTATTAATATATATGGATGGTCCTCAGAACTGGCCTTGATCTTTGTTGCAGACGGTGCCGTTATTTTTGACGGAGGTGGCGCCGGTGCAGCACAGAGGAGCGGTGAACATTCTGTTCCAGCTGATGATCACAGTTGGGATATTCATTGCCAATATTGTGAACTACGTTACGTCGGAGATGCATCCCCACGGGTGGAGGGTATCCCTCGGGGTGGCGGCCATTCCGGCGGTGATGTTGGGGCTGGGGAGCTTGGTGATCAGCGAGACGCCGGCGAGTTTGGTGGAGAGGGGGAAGGTGGATCAGGGGAGGGCGGCGCTGAAGAAGATCAGGGGAGTGGACAATGTAGAGCCAGAGTTCGAGACGATCGTGGCAGGATGCGAGGCGGCGGCGCAGGTGAAGAAGCCGTTAAAGAAGCTGATGAAGAAATCCGGGCAGCCCCAACTCATCATCGCCGTCGTCCTTCAAGTTTTCCAGCAGTTCACCGGAATCAACGCGATTATGTTCTACGCGCCGGTTCTGTTCCAAACCATGGGGTTCAAGGCCAACGGGTCCCTCCTCTCCTCCATCATCACCGGCCTAGTCAACGTCCTGGCCACCTTCGTCTCCATCTACACGGTCGACAAATTGGGGCGGCGAAAGCTCCTCCTCCAAGGCTGCATTCAGATGTGCATTTCCCAGGTTTAAAAATATTATTAGGATCTGTCCAAACATTTTATAAGCCTAGGACGAAATTACATATTTATCTAATTCTTTATATTCAGGTGGCAATTGGCGTAATCCTAGTCACCAACTTAAAAGCCACGGGATCCCTAGACAAGACCCTGTCAACCGTGGTGGTGATTCTAGTCTGCCTATACGTGATGGCCTTCGCCTGGTCATGGGGGCCTCTATGTTGGCTAATCCCCAGCGAAATCTTTCCGCTGGAAACCAGAACAGCAGGATTCGCATTCGCGGTTAGCACCAACATGCTCTGCACCTTCATCATCGCGCAAGCCTTCTTGTCAATGATGTGCGGGATGCAAGCTTACATCTTCTTCTTCTTCTCCGCGTGGATAGTAGCAATGGGACTGTTTGTGCTCTTCTTCTTGCCCGAGACCAAAGGTGTGCCCATAGATCTAATGGTGGAGAAAGTGTGGAAGCAACACCCCGTGTGGCGGAAGTTCTTTAGGAGCGATGTTAGGAGCTATGAAATGGCTTAGCTTGAAGGATTGAAGAAGAGATTAAAAGCAGAGATCGGCCATGGACATAGCTTGGATGCATGCATGCGTTGTTGCCGGTCATCTTTCATTTCTATGCTTACAATAATGAGATTGTTATTGTTCATCCTAGCTATGAGCAATATTCAATTTGGGCGGAGCATTAAAAAAAATAAATAAAACTTGGTCCCTTAGCTTATCATTGTAATTTGCTCAAAAGAAAAAGAAAAAAAAAGCTTTATCATTGTAATTGCCTTTGAATCAATGCAAGTTTCATCAATTTTCATGTTGATTATACTATATTCGTACTAGAAAAATGCATGCCTTCAACCAAAAACCAATCCCTTCCAACATTATATTTTTTGTGTTTGAAACATGAATGTTAAAAATTCATTTATATATAGTATGACTATAATTTGTATCATATTTGGTCCTTAACTATTAGTATTTTAAGTGTATGATTTTGTAATTTGTATCAGTTAGTTTTGCCAAAGACCTTGTGGTCAAGCAGCACCCGTGTCCCGGTTAACACCCCCACATGGATGATGGGAGTGGGTTCGAGCCTCAGCAACATTAGTAATTGATAGAAAACTTGGCCAGAAAATTAGGTTGCAAAACCAAATGTGATACAAATTACATATTTATGCACCTAATTTAAAAATATTACTCCGTACTACTTAAAAGACCAAAGAATTTTTTTTCTATATAAAGTAAAAATTACATAGGAAAGAGAAAATGAGAGGAGAGGAAAAAAAAAATCTGATTTAAAAATATAATAATAAAATATTATACCTTTCTCTCTCTTATTTTCTCTATACTCCATGTGGCATTTAATCTGACATAAACTCCAAAAAGAACTTCTGATATGGATGCTCTTAGAGCATCATCATATGTTGGAGACTTTCACATAGGAAAAAGTAATATAAAACAGAAACATGACAAAAGAAGGGCCCGGATTATGGAGAGAAGTGAACCACCAAAGAAAGATGGTCATGCAAGCTTAACTTGATCAACTCTTTGCCAGCATTAGTCTTTTCTTTATCTTTGCTAGCATTAGTCATGATTTCTTTATCAATAGTATCAGTCTTTCTTCAACAATATTAGTCTCTCATGATATTTTTGTGCGGGCACGCATGATAAAAAATTCAGTTAATCGAACAAGATAACCAAAATCATAACACGCCTAAATATAACCAAGTTTCTATTCTAGTCTTGATGATGCTCTAAAACCAAAGGGGAAAAAAATGAAATTTTCACTTCCAAACTGTGGAAAGTCAATTACAAAGCCAAATATAACACATGTATTTGCTAATAATGAGCAGGTTTTCAACAATGGCACTGAATTGGCCACTCAAAAAGAATGCTGGTGATACTCCCTCCATACCTCATATAAGCCTGCCTGTAATTTCTTCTGTACTCTATCCTATACAAGTTTTGGCCTTTTGGGTGGTCCCTCACAGGGTTCAATGGTGAATAATTGTGTAAGTAATTGTTCAGTAACCTAGCACGAGATGAAGCGAAAAAACGCAAAAGACACTACGATTCGTAAGATTCATTCGAGTCTGCTGTGCATTGACGACTTGCCCTTCACAGCACCAAAATCCCGCTCCTGCTGTTTCTTGAGATAGTTCTGCGCGGTTGCATTTATGATCTTAGCGAAGAAGTTCAGAAGCATGATCCATACCACCGTGTTCCAGATCGAAGCAAACGAGAAGTCCCAGTTCACCTGATAAGAAGTAGCGTTGAGATTAAAGAAAACGAGAGCGATGAACAGATACTACATTGTAACAGAGTCAATAGTACTCAAAAAAAAAAAAAAAAACGAGAGCGATTGTGATTAAAGGAATTAATCTGATCGATCTGCAGTCTGTCACCTTAGTATTTGAAGGGGCGTGCGGTTTGGTTGTCAAAAAAAAAAAAAAAAAAGAGAGCGATTGTGATTAAAGGAATTAATCTGATCGATCTGCAGTCTGTCACCTTAGTATTTGAAGGGGCGTGCGGTTTGGTTGTCAAAAAAAAAAAAAAAAAAGAGAGCGATTGTGATTAAAGGAATTAATCTGATCGATCTGCAGTCTGTCACCTTAGTATTTGAAGGGGCGTGCGGTTTGGTTGTCAAAAAAAAAAAAAAAAAAGAGAGCGATTGTGATTAAAGGAATTAATCTGATCGATCTGCAGTCTGTCACCTTAGTATTTGAAGGGGCGTGCGGTTTGGTTGTCAAAAAAAAAAAAAAAAAAGAGAGCGATTGTGATTAAAGGAATTAATCTGATCGATCTGCAGTCTGTCACCTTAGTATTTGAAGGGGCGTGCGGTTTGGTTGTCAAAAAAAAAAAAAAAAAAGAGAGCGATTGTGATTAAAGGAATTAATCTGATCGATCTGCAGTCTGTCACCTTAGTATTTGAAGGGGCGTGCGGTTTGGTTGTCAAAAAAAAAAAAAAAAAAGAGAGCGATTGTGATTAAAGGAATTAATCTGATCGATCTGCAGTCTGTCACCTTAGTATTTGAAGGGGCGTGCGGTTTGGTTGTCAAAAAAAAAAAAAAAAAAGAGAGCGATTGTGATTAAAGGAATTAATCTGATCGATCTGCAGTCTGTCACCTTAGTATTTGAAGGGGCGTGCGGTTTGGTTGTCAAAAAAAAAAAAAAAAAAGAGAGCGATTGTGATTAAAGGAATTAATCTGATCGATCTGCAGTCTGTCACCTTAGTATTTGAAGGGGCGTGCGGTTTGGTTGTCAAAAAAAAAAAAAAAAAAGAGAGCGATTGTGATTAAAGGAATTAATCTGATCGATCTGCAGTCTGTCACCTTAGTATTTGAAGGGGCGTGCGGTTTGGTTGTCAAAAAAAAAAAAAAAAAAAGAGAGCGATTGTGATTAAAGGAAGTAATCTGATCGATCTGCAGTCTATGTCACCTTAGTATTTGAAGGGGCGTGCGGTTTGGTTGTCATATACTTGTCTTTGATGGAGTGAACCTTCGCGATCACGTTGGGTAGGATGGATTCAATCCCGGGAACAAAGCTGAGGACCCAAATGAATTCGTTTTCCATCCAGTCGAGGAGCTGATTATTGCACACCGAAATTATAAAGACTGTCTGCCAGGGAACGAGGAACCAAATTTCTCGTCAGATTTTCAAGAACCCAACCTCAAAGCTCGTAATACAAAGCTAGGATCTGAAATACATATTATGTTCGGGTTCTGAAACTTGACAAACCTGTATATGCGTTTTAATGATAGCCTTTCCAATCAACGTAGCAAAGAAGAACTCCCAGAATGGAATGCCAAATTGTCCACACATTATGCCAGCCAAATCAAATAGAGGATTGGGCACCTACAGAGCATTTCGGATAATCAACAAGAGATACATATAGAGTATAAACAAAGATATTTACATGCAACCAAACAATCCCGAACTTTGACCTAACCAGGTTAGATAAAGAAAATGGAACGAGAAGACAAAATCTACTTCAGGAAAAAACAAAAGGGAAAATTCTTCCAACGACTTTCCTTTTTACCTTTTTTTAAGCTAAAAGTCTGTGTGTGTGTGTGTGTGTGTGTGTGTGTGTGTGTATATATATATATATATATATTTAAGGTCACGACATAGGGGGAAATGTTGTGAATACAGCTAATTTGCAAAATAAAGTTGGTGATAAAACCAAAAGAAATGGTCAGAAGTCCTGCACTAACCGAAGCAAGAATCAAGATGGTGAAGAAGTTTAGATATTGAGCATGTGAAAGAAACCAGCGCTTAATTTGATTTAGATTAGTTTCTAGATGTCCATCATTTTCAGTCGAGGAAGTATCCAGCTGATCATCTATACTACTTCCTGAAATGCTTGCTGCAAAAGGGGATATAGAGAGATATTAACATGTTAATAAATACAGAAATGTTCTTTGCTCGTAAGAAGAATCTGATACAGTTAGATATATAAAATAATGCATATGCCAAGGATCGATAGAGGTTTAATTGTTATTACCTGCTCTTGAAATAAAATAGGGGGGAAGCTCTCCGAGGGCAGTCCCGAGGCCCCACAAAATAGCCTCTAATTGCACATAGGGCAAGATACTACTAAACGGAACTTGTGTGCCATTAGAGGAAGAAAACAACGGGGGGCCAAACTGGGAACAATCCTTTCCAAGCCATGAAGGCTTTCTTTTCAGTTGAATTGTATCATACGGAGCACTTTTAATGTCAACTCGACCACATTTCACTGCTTTTATAGTGAACAACGCAATGTGAGGGCCGAGATACAGAACAAAGGTGTGCAAACCCGACCCTGCATTATGCCAAACGAAGAGTACAGGATCAGAGTTTCACTCATAAGCTGCTCACCGGAAGTCGAGATTTTATAGGGAAGACAAGAATACCAGTTAGCTTTAGGCACACTCGATTACCAGAAGACCAAGAAGTAACAAGCAGGAAAAATCGGCAGGGAATAATTAATTTGCCTTACCAAGGCCAATCGAAGATGCAACACCGAGAGCAATCCACCATACTCCAAACTGTACATACTCAAGGACTTCCTCCATCTGTTACAGTGGGAAGGAGAGGGATATGTCAATTACAACAAGAAAGGTTATCAGATCGGTGGCACAGATGAATAACCCGAAAAAGAAGGGAGTAAATATTTAAACTTCAAAATAACAATACGTTTCAACCATTACAAAACATAGCAATTCATTAACAAATAACAACATATGATACAAATTGTACCTTTTCATTAGCTGAATCTGTGGTCAAAAGCAGCATTCCAGAAAGCACAGCCACACAGCTGAATAGCCCAAACCATAAAGCGTGCGACAAAAGATATGCCAGGGACTGCCTGAGCCACTCTAGTACTGCCATAACAAAAAGCTTCAGTGTTTTGAAAGGCTGTGTCATAAGAGTCAAATCTGCTATTTCTTGCTCGTGCTTAGACTGAAGACCTGCAAAGCAATAGCAGTTCTATTAGCAAGCATGACTTTTTCAAAAACGAAATTATTTCCTTTGAAGTGTTTTAATCAAGGTTTCTTCTTTATTCTTTTTTCCCTCCAACTTCCGAGTCTGGATTTAAATCGCAGCAATGCAAATTCCAATAGCTGTGTTAGAAGGCACTTAAAGTTGCCACAAGCAATGCAAATTCAAGTCTAGCCATTTAAGTGATGCTCATAAATGAGAGAAAATATAATTATTTGATACAATGATACATAACAAAACTCCTTTACCTTCCAAAGGTAATGAGTAGATTCAAAATCTATATAAAGAAGCTAAACACTAACAACTAGTCCACGGAATTTCTTATCTGAAATTAAATTTGACTTGTCCAATGAAGCTTCTAAGCAAAATTCAAATCCCAAAATCTGGCTTAAATTGTGTATAAAATGAAGCATAGTTGGTCAGCTAAATTGTCTCAAATTTAACTAAGCACAAAGCAAAACAACAAAGCACATGAACACATCACAAAAACATGTATTTCATCTTTGGTTGAAGTATGGAGACTAGCATCCCTGAAATACAATTGCATAGTAAGGAGAAAAACACATACTATATAGCAGACAGTCATATTGGCAGTTCTAAACAGGTCTTTCACCATATCTAAAAGGGTCTAAGAGTTTTCTAACTATTGTCATTTAGCATTGCATATCAGCCCATCAATTTGGATTACAAGGAAACCCACAGCCATTACGGAGGGTGTGCACTGGGTAAACTCTGCTGCCTTATGATCCTAGCAGGCAAAGGAGATAATGTGCATAAGCTCATTAGTACAATTCACAGCACCTGCAATTAAACTATACCCTTTTGGGGGACTTACATTTTGAGGCAATCCAATTATCTTAAATTCATTAACAGCCAACTCCATTCTTACCCATTTCTTTCCTTGAATGAAATTGAAGCAGACCCAATACTCAGAATACGAACAATACATCAAAGCTCAAATTTTTCATTCATGAAATGGAGAAATACAGATAGTAAAGAGAGAAACTTGCCCGCGATCGACACATATTCTGTTTTGTCCTTCTTCTTAGTAACTTTACGTGATTTTTTGGAAGAAGCTGCTTTCCTCTTCGACCCCATTTTTTTTTCCTGTTCTGTTCTTCTTTACATGTACTCAAATGCCATCTCTCCCTTCTCCCCTATGGCAATCCCGGAGATTCTTTTGACGACGAAATGAAATCAAAGATTGGGAGTCGTGAAAAAAACGCAAAAATTCGTCGTGTGCGATTCCCCCAAGAGATCCGAGCCTCTGAAAACTAGTTGCACGGAACTGGGTTCTGGACTTCATCCAATCATCTCTTTTATGTTGGAGAATATATTTTTTTTAAAGGGAAATTCTTTAATGTTAGAATCATTTCGGGTTGATTTCGAAATTACTCTGTGTGATACGATTTTTCTAATATTTTCAGGACTTAATCTTTTTTGGGAGGAATAAATGGGTGTTTGTCTGTTTGAGAATAAGCTAAAAATTGATACTTGATAGTTGATATGGTTGACCTGCTCATAGTACTAGTTGGTTGTAGAAATGTGTTTTGATAAATTATTTGTTTATTATTAGTTGATTATATATAAAATGACATTTAATGTTATAAACAATTGTGTCGCTTTATGTTTTAAATATGTTAGGTGGTGCCAAAGATTTTATGGTCTAATGGCACTCGATTTTCACTCTCACATGTAAGGGAGTAGGTTTGAGCCTCGATTATTGACTCTTCGTGCTTTAGTAGGTTGAGAAAGTAGAATGAACTTTTAATCTTCATAAATGATTCTAAAATTTGAGTCACCAATTATACTTTTTTTTTTTAAGAACGTAATACGTAAGTGTATTATTATTTTTATTTATTTCACTATTATTGAATTATTTTTAGTTTTAATATAAAATGATATTGTTACGAAATATTATTATTATTAAGCCGGCTATCCATACCCGTGTCAAACCCGTTTACTCACAAGTCAAAATCCCTTTTTAATTTTAATATAAAATGATATTATTACGGAGTATTATTATTATTAAGCCGGCTATCCATACCCGGTGTCAAACCCGTTTACTCAAAAGTCAAAATCCCTTTTTAATTTTAATATAAAATGATATTATTACGGAGTATTATTATTATTAAGCCGGCTATCCATACCAGTGTCAAACCCGTTTACTCACAAGTCAAAATCCCTAGCGAATAATTTTCTTTGCCGCGATGACGAAGAAGACAAGGATGTCGAAGAAGATGGCGATGCAAAGAAGACGACGGCGTGGGTTAACTCATTCCTTGATTCGGGTATGTAACTTTTTTTGTTGTTGCTGTTGTTTTTTTTTTTTTTGAATTAAAAAATCTAGGGTTGTTGTGTGTTTTGGATTTTGATGATTAATACAATTTCATTGCTATATTAACTTGTTTCTTGAATCCGGCCGATAGTTTTTTCACTAATCGTGTGTTTTGAGCACGGTTGTAAAAGTTGGCCTAGGCGGCCGCCGCCGCCTAGGCGCTAGGGCCAGGCAAATTACCACCTAGGCAGCGAAATCGGCCCGGCTACCGAATTGTATATATAACATACACCCAAACACGTGCACTTTTAGTGCGAGCTACTTACTGCCCGATTAGCTCATAGCGCCTATTGCAACCATGGTTATGAGTTTTAGGACAACTTGAGAGGTACATCCATGAGAGAGAAGGGGGACAATTTTGGTTTAAGAAGAAATTGGAATCAATTGATCTAGAAACGTGCTCAACGTAGCGTTTTGAAAATCAGTTGATTATCCCTATAAGTTATTCCAAAGAGCTTTTTTACTAAACACTAATTTTGGTGGATTAACTTGGTCAATCATCTACATTTGGTCAAACCAGTTGGAAAAATGGTTGATTAACCATTTTCCTAACACTCCCAAAATATGAAAGCTAACGTCTCGTTAGTGATTGGCACATGTATTGATCTTATCATAAATATACTTACCGGAACAAATTCAACTCGTTGATCATTTCAAGAACAAACTCATGAATCTCGTTTGTTTATATCTGTATTGATCTTAGTGACACCGATTTATTATCTAACTTCACATGATCAACTCTCATCATGTCTCATATAATAAAATAATAAAAGTACATCAAAAGAGATAATCGAGTGAATGAGACATCATTTTTATAAACAAGTTTAGAAATTTTATTCTTACATCTCCTTCTAATTATACTAGAAAAGGACATAATTAAACTTCCTAATCCAATATTTCCCAAATTTCCTATTTCTCATTATATATATAAAGAAAAAGAAGAGAAGACAAAGTCAGATTCGACGGAAACAGAGGGAGAGGTTTCACAATCGCAGAGCTCAAAACCCGCCGTTGGAGATGAATCTTTCGCAGAACGCGGCGGCAACCGGCGGTGCTGGCGGTAACGGTGTCATACTCCCGATGTCCAACGTCGCCTCGCCCGCCGACTCATCAGCGTCGGCCACCACCGGCTCACCGGCGGACGATTCCAAGCAGAATCTCAACCAAGTCATCGGCTCCATACAGAAAACCCTAGGGATGCTCCACCAGCTCTATCTCACCGTCTCTTCCTTCAACGTCGCCTCCCAGCTTCCGTTTCTCCAGCGCATGTATGCACCGCAAAATTCACCTGTTTTAAATACGCTATAATTGGAATTGTTTTCACTGATCTGTGAATTGTTTGGAATTGAATTAGGAACGCTCTTGTGTCGGAGCTTGATAATATGGCGAAATTAGCAGAGAAGTGTGATATTCAGGTTCCCATGGAGGTTCTCAGGTAGTAAATTTTTAATTGTTATGAATTTTACTCTGTCAATTTGTGCTCATTCTGGATTTCTGGTATTGTGTTTTTCTTTTTAATTGGTTATTGCTATGTAGTTTAATTGATGATGGGAAGAATCCAGATGAGTTTACTAGGGATGTTTTGAATAGTTGCATTGCCAAAAACCAGATTACCAAAGGAAAAACAGATGCTTTCAAGGTTAGCTTTACTTCAATTTTCACTCTATATGACTATATGTGTGTACTTGTAATTGCAAGGCATTCTTGATTCTTTCTTCTGCTGTTCTCTGTGTCTGAGAGCAAAGTGAAGCCCTTTGCAGTAGTGCCCCTAAAATTTTATAGTTACATGCTGCATCTTCTTTGTATTTTCTTCGTCTTTGTTGACCTTTCCTTCGCAACCATCTGGTATTCCACACTTTTTTCCCCATCAATCACTTACCGTAATATCCATGTGGGCGATCGACATTCTTGATGCCATAAAACTGCAAGGCTTATTGGATCATTCTCCAATCTATTCCTCACATTAAAAAAGAACAAATAAATAAATAAATGAGCCAAAAGGCTCATTCTATTAAATGCTATAAATCACTTGTCTTCTCACTGTGGCGCAGGGTTTGAGGAAGCATCTTTTGGATGAACTTGAAGAGGCATTTCCTGATGAAGTGGAAGCTTATAGGATGAGTCGTGCAACTTCTGCAGCAGTAAGTTTCTCAATTTTTGTGCTTGCTGCAATAATCCCTTTAGGTTAATCTACTCAACTCTCAAGCATGGCCTTGATCCCAATTTAGTTGGCCTCAACTATATGGATTTAATATGTGCACTTAATACTATTATGCACTAAATCTTTAGGGAGCACTTATCATATCTTTCTAAATAAGTAGCAATTCCCCAGAGCAGTATATTGAACATTTGAACTGGCCTTAGGTAGGTTACTGGTAATAAACATTTTGATTCGGTTCCATTGCTTGACCAGCTGGCCACCATCACAATTTTTGTTTAATGAAAACACAAAACAGAAACAAATTGCACTATTCCTGAGGGATTTAATGAGTGGAGATAAGAAAATTTTGTTTATAATAGTTGTCAGAATTGATTCAGAAATATTCCATAGTCCTATCAGGAGAGTCCAAGATGAGAAGAATAACTCGTGGGGTTGCCTTTTTTTTTTTTTTTTTTTTTTTTTTTTTTTTTCCTTTTCCTTTTCCGTTTAAAAACTCTGGAACATATGGAGAGTAGAAGTTCAAGCAATAATGATTAACATTGAATGTAGAAGATCTCATTAGCTCTTAGAAAATCATACAAGGGCAGTCATTCATGGGAGTTTAGTGTTAAACATTCAGAATTGTCAAAAAAAATGTTAGGGTTGAATAAAGGATGTACTAACATTGAGGGTTATATGATAAAACAAGCAGTGAGACCTTCATGTTTGCGATCGGCTGCATAAAGAACTTCTGGTATCGTGAGAATTAATATGTATGCCTGAATATTGTTCTCATTTGGTAAATTTGTGATAATTTGGTTATGATTATAGTTCATGATTTTGGATTGTAAAAGTTACTGATTTATGGGCATAAGTTAAGCTAAAAACTGTACTATGATCCATGATCTTTGCCAAACAAATAAATTTAATATGTAGTCTAAATAGTCTTATCGGATAAGATCTACCAAAAATGCACTCTTTCAGACCTTCATATGATATACACTAACTAGGTTGTTGAATGTATTTTGTTTGTTGATATTGCTAGAATGTCCTTTATCCTGGTTGCTGTCTCTAAAACATATATTACAACTGATATTTAACATCCAAAACAGGAAGCAAAACAGTTGGCCCAAGCACAAAACGCATTACCAAATGGCGACGTGAAGGTGAAGCCAGAAATGTGAAAATCGAGGCTTCCTTTACAACAGTTTATTCATTAGTACTTCTGGATCGTTGTTTTAAAGTCTGTGTATACTGTTAAGTTGCGACTCGATTGGTCTTTCATCGAACATGTTTTTGTAGCATCGAAAGAGATTGACAGAATGATGCTCCGCCTATGTGACATGCAGGCGTTTTGAATTGAATGCTGTAGATGTAATTTTACAGTCTAGAGTGTGTAGGGAATCATGTGAAGCAGGTATGACTGGAGATTATGTTGGATCACAGGACAGTCCCTTGCTTGTTAATGTGCGCTTTATAACTTTAGGGTGTGTTTGGTTGGTGAGTTTAGACATAGGGAATGGGTATGAAAGTGATTGCTTGTGTTTGGTTGATAGGTTTTGTGAATGCTACTATGGGTTTGGAATACCCTATTAATGAGAAAACCCATACCCTTATTAAATAAGGGTTTCATCTCCCTTCCTCCTTTCTTCCTCAACTATTAATAATCATTCCCATTCCACCTAACTACCAAACATGCTAAATACTTTCACCAAAACCCATTATCATTACCAAGTATTTGATACTCATTCCGATTCTGATTCCCATGTGCGAACCAAACGCACCCTTACTAATCTTTGAAGTATTTATCATAAAGCATTTTGTTCTTTGACCTGAAAGCACTCTGGGTGAACCCTGCCTTGTGACCCTAACGATTGAAGGACCACAAGTAGGTAAATTAGGGTCACAAGGAGGTAAAGAAGGCCAATAGAAGGCCTTCACGGGGAGTTGAACTTAGAAATTATGGTTATCAAGTTAATTATTGGCCATTTAGTTGAGGTTATCTCATAGTGTGTTTTATTCAATTTCTTGTGTTTCTAGGTATTGAATATCTTGCAATAATTCTACATAGAATATTTCTGTGGAAACAGTGTTTGGATGAGGCTGGTGACTGGTAGCCCCATGGGCCATGACTCCCATCTTAATGGTACTTAAAGATACTTAGCTGTGGTTATCTATTAGTGGTTATCTATCTTAGCTGTGGTTATCTATTAATATGATGGTTACGTAGGTTTTAATTTAAAATTTTTAAAATAATACTTTTTGTTTAAAAATTCCAACTTACAAAGCACCTCATCTTTCTCTCTCCTCTCTCGTCTTTTTTCCTTCACCTCTTGATAGTCATAGTTTTCACTTTTGATGATGGACAACTTAAGGTTGTCCGTCAATAAATATGTCGGCAGTGACTATTTCTTTTAATTTTTTTTTTAAATAATGTTTTTAGAAAATGCCAAAAATGTAATATTGTACCAAGAAATTAAAAATTAAATTAAATAATAGTCTAATTAAAATCTATGTAAGTATAGGATGCTACATATTAACTTATTACAGTATTTATTAACATCATATCAATAGTAACATGTTGAATAAGCAATAATATGACCTAATTGCACTATTTTGTTAGAATTAGGAAACCAATTTAACACTTTTTTATTTGCTTTAAATTTGATACATAAAGCATAAATATTCTTATGAATAATGTTAGCAAGAAACTAAATATATTTCATTATATATTATCTCGAGTGCAATTATTTCTTGACTTTATCTAAAGAAAGTGTTTAGAAAATATTAAAAATGGTAAAATTTTCATCTGCACGACGACTACATCAACAATGTTTATATAAAATGACTTTATCTGAAGAAAGTCTTGAAACTTGTCAATACAATAAAATTTCTATCGACATCAATGATGTTGAATTAAAATGGTCTAATCTGAAATACGTGTTATAATTTGTTGTCACCATAAAATCTCTATCGATATCGATGACATCGATGATGTTTTACTAAAATAGTCTTAAAATATCTATCCACATGACGACATTAAAGCTACTCAATAAAAATTAATGAAATTGACATGACGTTGGGTACAAAGCTACAAATGTACAATGATTGGATTTTAGTTGAAGGTTGACACAGCCATTTTTCACTACATGATAAGAACTCACTATAATATGCCAACTTTAATTTATACAAAAAAACAAAATGCAACTGTGCATAAATGTACCCACTTTGGAGGCAAAGAACATGAACTCAATGTGTGTATGTGAGCAAGCTTGGTGCATAATATCAACGAAACCCTAATTATAAGAGACACATTTAAGCTCGATTTTAACCAGATTTGACCTTCCGACCTCTCTTAAGAAATAAGAGTGCAGAGCCACTCACGCCAACCAGGTTAATTTTTTTTTTTTAAAGAAAAAATACTATTTGAATATGTGATTTAGGTAAAATCTACCTTATGAGCCTAACTGACAAAGAATCACAATGAGATAAATCAATTTTAATCTATAATAAATTTATTTTTAAGTTATATATTAAAAATAAATATATTTTTTTGGCACAAAGAGACAGCAGTGCCTCCACTACTGAGGCTCGAACTCACCCCCTTTCACCTGGGGTGCAACCGGGTGCCACTAGACCACAAGGTCATTGGAAAAAATAAATATATAATACATAGAAATAAATTTTTAATATAATAAAAATGAATTTATATATGAATGGAAATGATTTATATTATTATAGGGATGATGGTACATTGTTTAATAATTGAGTTTTATATTACTGCTAGTGAGTAGTGACATCCTGGGCCAGCATTTGCATTATTGTTGTTGTTTTTATCCTCCATTAACATTGCATTATTATGAACTCAATAAACTACCATTATTTGCAATTTTCATCAATTATTAAATCTAAATATAGGAATCAGTTCTAAGCTGGAAAGCAATGCAATCACCTTCATTTCGCATCATCACATCAAAGAAAGCATACATAGAAGCTATAATAATAGTATAAAATACTAATTTATTGTCAACTATTATGTATTTATGTCATGTAATTGATACACTATAATTTTTTTATGACTTTATTTTACCATTAAACAAATGCAATTTCGTGTTTCTCGTGGAAACAATTAACTATAACTCTAAACATGATTTTATTTACAGGAAAATTGTAATTTTTTGTTCATAAGTCATAAGATAATTGTATAATTCGTCCTAAGTAATTGAAATTGTTTAATACTTTTTTATACACCCATAAAAAAGAATGCATTTTAACTAAAAAATAATACATATTTCAGGTGAGACAATCTTATAGAAGGCTTATTCAAAAATACCAATTAATAATTACGTTGTTCATTCACTAAAGGTGAATCAATTCATCCTATTGTGAGTTAATAAAAGTTAATGTAATGATAATAAGTTAAAGAAAATTTTACAATTCTCTGTGCTTACAAAATTATACTACGTATATATTATAGCTACATTTCTTATAAATGTTCTTTTTCTATACATAATTATGTATCTCAACACTATGAAGCTAATTCAAATACGATTAAATGGTGTTCATAGTGTTTTTCATTCTCATTCTGTAAAAATTTAATCCAAAACTCCTTAACATGATACACCCCTATGAGACCTTTGAAGCACATAAATCACTTTTTGCACAAGAATTGAACTTACAATGTACTAAGAGCAACTACATCAATGGCTTTTGATCGATTTTTGGAACAGTACTTAAAAAAGATTGTTTGTTATTGATGATGGATGAGTTTTTTTTGGAGGTTTTTATTTCTGCAAGAGTAAAATTTTTATAGTGTCAACGGATTGAGAAAGAAAAGCAAAGCAGTAGTCAGGTTCTCGCGTGCTGGAGACACAAGCACCCAACACATGCACTGCACACGTCTGTTTTTTTTTTTTTTCCTCTCACTCTCCTCTCCTCTCTTTCATGGATGCTCTAATTAATAATCATTAATTTTAATAATATAATATGTGTATTAGAACAACACGTCATGCGTCCATATCCAGTATAACGTGGACAGCCTCGTCTGATTCGTCTCCATAAAGACGAGTAGTCACCACCTAATCACAATCAGTTTTCATAGAAATCCACATCTGTCATCACTCATCAGAAAGCTTATTTTATTGCATAAATACATGTTAACAACACTTGGCATTATTACATTGATACAGTGGAACACGCCAGCCCATCTTATTCTACTACATTTGGGCAAGTCAATACATATATGATACATGATACATTCTGGGAATTGAAGTGTACATATTTACGAACCCTAAACCTGGGAATGAATGAATGCTTGCTTTAAGCGCCCACTGATGTGGTTGCAAGATATGAATCCATTTCGCTTCTGCTGCATCTCACTTCTTCTCCAAACCAGATTTCTGGTATCACCTGCATCATGTCCGTCACTTTCTCCATCGCATAGTCACTCTCTTTCGTCTTCGTCGCCGTCCCCACCTTCAAATGTTTAGTTTCTTCAGATTTTAGCTAAATACGTAATTAAACTACTAGAAAATGGATGGAATATTGACTCTTTATGCTTCGCTTGAGAAAGTAGTTATGATGAACATACTGTACTCTAACAGAGGCAATATTACTCATTAAAAAAAATTACTAGAAAGTGGTTGTAACAGATTGCACGTACCAAAGCTGTTCGGAGTCCTACGGCGTTTCCGGCGGCAATGTTTCGCGTGTTGTCATCGAGGAAGAGCTGAAATTACAAGGGGAATCCGAGACGTTAGGTTTGGAAATGAATGATGTGTTGAAATTAAAGGTGATTGATGAGAACTGAGAAGCTACCGTGCGGCGAGGATCGACGTCTGCGAAGTCAACGGCGATGTTCATGGCCTCCATGGCGGGTTTCAGAACGACGGGGAACTCGTCCGGCCGGGACGATCGGGACAGGTTAGGATTCATGGTCTCGAAGCATATAATTTGCTCGAAACAATCCTTGATTCCGATCCTATCTAATACTTTCATTGCGTGAACTCTGTCCGAATTCGTAAATATCTGCAATAAATTCCAATAATAAACACAATAAACTATTAGAAATGGAAAATCAATCGAGAAATTTACAGGCTAATGTATGTTTGACTTACAATTTTGCGTTGGTTGATGCTGCACAAAAGGCTTCTAAGCTCAGGGTCTGGTTTGATGAGATTGTAGGGTAATCTTCCATGGACAAAGCTGTTGAAAAATGCGAAATTAGAACCATAAATTCGAGAAATCCTTTTTAAATTTTTAAATAGATTTTTTCAAGAGGAAAATGGCTATTTTCCATTTTTCCCTCACCTGTGATATTCATCAGCATCAATATCATACCCTAATGCCTGAAACAGAAGATATTAAACAAAAATTTATCAATCAGAGATTATTATCAGAATGATGTTCTTAGATTCAAGGCAGAGATTAAATACATACTCGTAAACCCGCAAGAGAGCTTCCGTATTTTTTGAAGAGGTCAACGCGCAAGGCGGAAGCTTCCGTCTCTGGAAATCCGCATTTCTCCACGAGAAAATCTAGTTCAAAAACCAAAAAAATCAGTAACAGAAACAGTTATGCTGGAATCATCACTGATCAAAAAAATGTATCAGGAAGAAAAAACAGAACCAAAAAAATAAAAATAAAAATTCAAACCATCAATATTCTTCTTCAATGCTTGTCCAATTCCAACTTTCGACGAGTACAGAGTATCATCCATATCTAAAATCACAGAGGAAACAACAAAAAACCTCAGCATTTCCTATATATATATAAAAAACAAACAAAAAAACAAAAACAAATTGCAATTGAAAGCTAAGAAGAAGAAGAAGGACTTACCGAAAATGATGGCGTCGAAGGGAGAAGAAGAATCGCGAACTGATTTGCAGAAGGAATCCATTTTCGATGATCAGAGAGAGAGAGAGATAAGATGTTCGATGAAATGCAGGGGAGGTTTAGGGGAGGGAGGGAAGAGGAGTATTTATAAGGCGAGACACGGAGAGAGGGAGTTTAGATAAACGTTTTAAAAACTCGTTGCTGAGTCAGCCGTCATCTCCTGACAGCTTAACGGAGACCGGTCGTGGGGCCTACACGCTTGTCCAATAAACATATTATACCTCTAAAGGACGGTAATGCCCCTCCGCCTTTGTGTGATTGAGTTATTGACACGTTTAGCCAAGGGCTTTCGGTCAATTTGCATTAGCGAGAAGACGCCGACCAATATCTAAAATGGAGTTAATTAACGTAATAATATCGCTGCCTAATATTCTTATTAGATTCGGGTGTGCACTTATTAGGTAATTAACGTAATAATATCTAAAAAAAATTATTTAGATTTTTTGAGAAGAAATTATTTAGGTTTTTAAATCACTAAAAATCTCAATAAAAAAATGTTATTGTCGAATGATGAGAAAAATTTGTAACTATTGAATGAAAATGTGTACTAAGTAAACCAACATTTACTACGTGTTTGAAAACTTGGTTCAGATTTTCAATGTTTGAATATGCTTGAAAAGTCTATTCAACTGAAAATAAAATATAGCTAATTTGACAGGAAATGGCTTTTGTCAAAATTTGGCATAAGTCATTTTCCGCAAAACTACAAAGCCTACGAACAACAACCACGACCTTGGTTTTCGACAGAAACCAGAGGTCTGGTTTCCTAGGTTTGTTTTTTTTCCTTTAAAATTTTTGATAAATAATATTATTTTTAATATTATTATAAATATTTGGGAAAAGGGTCAAATAGGCCCTCGAACTATAGCTCATTGTGCAATTAGACCCTCAAACTTTAAAAAAGTTCAATTAAGCCCTCAAACTTGTTATTTTGAAGCAAATAGACCTTGAACTTATTTATGACCTGTAATAGCAGGTCATAAACATTTTCGGCGAACTCCGAAGAAATTCCAGCCAAAAAAAACAAAACCAATAGCGCCGGCGACCGTGAAATGGTTCACGATCGCCGGCGGCGTGGCCGGTTGGGATGGCGACCAAACTGGTCGCTGTCTCTAGAGTTGGAGACGGCGACCAAGATGGTCGCCTTCCAAAGTTGGATACGGCGACCAAGCTGGTCGCCGTCTCCAGTTGGAGACGACGACCTAGCTGGTCGCCGTCTCCAACTCTAAAGACGGCTCTGGAGACGGCGACCAGCTTGGTCGCCATCCAGAGTTGGAGACGGCGACCAAGCTGGTTGCCGTCTCCACGGGATGGCGACTAGTTTGGTCGCCATCCCGACCGGCGACCGTGAAACGGTTCACGGTCGCCGGCGGTTGTTGGTTTTGTTTTTTGGCCGGAATTTCTCTGGAACTTTGTCGGAGTTCGCCGGAAATGTTTATGACATGCTATTACAGGTCATAAATAAGTTCAAGGGTCTATTTGCTCCAAAATAACAAGTTTGAGTGCCTAATTGAACTTTTTTAAAGTTTGAGGGTCTAATTGCACAATGAGCTATAGTTCGAGGGTCTATTTAAAATGTTTAATTATATAATTCTACACATTTTTTAAAAATGAACCAAACACACAAAGATAGTTTTATATTGTGCAATCAAACACATAAAAAGAAAAATATTTTTTGAAAAATGACTCATTTTCCATAAAACATTTTTCAAAAGTCATTTCTCAATTTTTCAAACGAACCCAAGATGAAATTATGTGCATCTAGCTCAACCTTGCGAACTTCAAATACAAGAATCATATTTCTGTCCACTCTGAAACTCCTTTTGGAGCTTAAAATAATGTTATTTAATTAAGGCAAAAAATTGTGTGAGATCGTCTCGGTCTCACCGTTGGACGAGTCGGGTCGGGACGGATTAAGGTGAAAATGTGATATTTATAAGCACAAATGTCATACTTATATGCTCAAATGTAACACAAATCAGAAATAAAATTTTTGTTATTTACTATATAATAATAAATGTAATATTTTAAAGAGAAACTGTAATACTTTTACATTTTGATTTAAAAGTATTACATTTTTTCCTTAAAAGTATTATATTTTTCCTAATAAGTAAGGGGGACACTACTTATTATGGAAAATGTAATACTTATGGTGGAAAATATAATACTTTTACATCAAAAGTATTACATTTTCTCTTATACATGATAATTTTATCTTGATTAGTATTATATTTGAGTATATAAGTATGACATTTGCATGTTGATTCGACTCGACCTGTCTCACAAATAAGGATCCGTGGGACAAGTGTGACCCTTTAATTAATTGATGATGTAAGTTATTTTATCCGTCTGTCAATTATACGAAACCAATGTAAATAAATCTTTTAGTGTCAAATCGTGTCATAAAACTTTGAGTGGATAAGGATTCATCGCACAAAAAAGTAAAATTTTCACTTTACAATTATTTATTAAGACTTAATCTTATAGCCTTAGGTGCAATATTTTACCAGTGATGGCAAGTCGCACCAAAAAACCTAACCACCAAATGGGTTGTACATTTGCTTTAAATTGCACGTGTAAAACGTGGCTTAGCTTATGTATGAAATAGACAATGAATTTCTTTAACTTAAAGCTGACAGTCTGACACTGCTACGACATCCGTGGCTCGAACAATTAACAAGATAAGATCAACACATATATTCTCAAAAAAAATATTAAAAAATTGGATATTATGTGATTACAAAAGATATTCCATGTTTAGTTGAAAGATACTCCAGTTTGTCATGTTTTTTGTTTGAAACAGAAAGAAAAATTCATTTCTATAAATAAAGCATTACACATGATAGTAGAGAGTTAAAAAATTAGTCTATACAACCTGACATAGACAAATTATCTAACTATCAAATGAGCTATTTCGATCACAGACCGCTTAACAAAAATAAACTTTCATGAGAGAAAACGTCCACCAAATTTTTAATATTCTTAAGAATGAGATGAAAATAATAAGCTTCACTGACTAAGTACAAATCTTGAAGTATTAGTAGAGAATTTGATTCCGAGCATTGTCGATATTATGCTCCTTCAACCTACTCCAAGCTTCTCTGACAACCACAATTTTAGCATCGATCTCTTGGTAAGAAGGTTCCTCTCCACTTAAATCCTTTAGCTA
Source organism: Ipomoea triloba (assembly GCF_003576645.1). Classification (NCBI taxonomy): domain Eukaryota; kingdom Viridiplantae; phylum Streptophyta; class Magnoliopsida; order Solanales; family Convolvulaceae; genus Ipomoea; species Ipomoea triloba. The sequence continues at coordinate 29,178,928 of NC_044928.1, read as the reverse complement.
CAATGAAGGCTTCATTTTCATACCTACGAACACATCCAACTCTCATTGTTGCACTATCACCAATAAATGGACAGAGAGAAACATAATTAAACAGACGAAAATAGAACAACACTCACCAAAAGATAAAGAGAAAAGCTCAATTAACTTGTCATAGAGACAAGAAGGATACATGTTTATCTTAGAGGGAACGAACCCATATTTTTTTTTTTTAGTGAAAGTAAAATTTTGCAGCCCTCAAGTCAAACTTGGGTTGTTCCATGGATATCGGATTCTTATCAATATTTTTTAATTTTGGTCGAGTCTGTCGCAGAGAGTTTTTAAATATATTTTACCTCTCCGGTGTGATTTTGTAGTTGTTACACAAGAATAAGATTTATCCAATACTTACCCTCGTATAGTGACTGAATTTTTCTCGTCATTTTAAAATATATATATATATATATATATATATATATATATATATAAAAGATATGGTCATACATCGAGGAATTAAGTATAATTAGATATCGAAAATGCAATTTTCAACTTACATAATAATTGATACAACAATACCCATCCCCAATACTATGTGCAACCACTCAATTATATATACACTTTCCTCGTCAATCACTTTCTATGTTGGTTGAAGGTGTAGGCCATTTTCTTGGATGTTACTATCATACTTATTGTTATGAATTTTTTTTTGGCAACGTGACAAATTCATAATCAGTACTCGAGGTTGTATTCTAGGTAAATATCACTCCTATATAATAACTTGTAAATCACACAAGAGTTGTAAATCGTATTAGAATTACCAAGTGCGGATGAGTCAATCGAGAATGCGTTGGTAAGAATCAAATTTGTTTATTATTAATTTTTGTTTCTCCTATTGACAAATGACGCAGAAATCACTTGGAACATTACGTGAACTTGTGACGATTACACAACACACCACATAGTCATTATATTATTGCTACTAACGTGTATACCATTTAACAAAAGAGAATTGATTCCTAGTCACTAAATTATTTGATATTTATATTTATAAGAAGTGCCAAGCATAAAGTAGTACTAAATATTATTTGCCAAAAAAAAAAAAAGTAGTAGTTCTAAATATTGCTAAGTGGACTAAGTATACAACATCCCTTAGGCTAAACCCATCAATGATTTTTGGCAGGTTTTTTCGACAATTTACATCATGGATCAGTATTCACATAGCATTATGGACACTGAATTAAAAACTCATATTGTTAAGGAAGCCCTTAGAGCATCCTTATCAATTCAACTTTTTTTTTTTTCCCACAATTTTTGATGTGCCGACAAGGAAAGGGAGTAGAAGAAAAAATCAAAACATAAAGGCAAAAAGGAGAAATATGAAGTTTTACGTGCCCAGCCAGATTGTACAATGCACGCACTTGCTGATGCGTCACGTGCGCGTCACATGCACCGTGCCTGAGGCCAAATTAAACAGATAAATTTTTTGTGGGATAATGGATCTCACAAAAAATTCTTATTTGTAATAATTTTTTCCTTCTCTTTCATTTCTTCTCTTTCCTTCACCTATTTAAAAAGCTGAAAAAAAAACTAAAAAATTAAATCAATGATGTCGTTGCTCTTATATTATTGAACTCTTTATATAACACATGGTAATCTCTTTTATGCATATCACCTGTACGTCAATATAAGATAGGTAGTAATATATATAGAACATTTACCACATGATCTTGAGTAACTCCAACCAAATTAGCTTATAGATCAACTTGATAACCATAATGATTCAAGTTCGCGATTTTACAATGTATTGTTTTGTTACTTTGATTATAACACCCTAAGCTGATGGCCTTAAACTTTCACGAGCATCCAATCATCACACATATTAATTTTTCTATGAACATGTATGACATGGCAAATCAAATTCATAGCGATCTAGCAAGTGCCTGATTTCTCATGCAAAGTTTCTAGTTTCTCCCGTGAAAGAGTTGCCCATAATTTTTTGAATGACTACAAGTGAATCAGTATCATGCAAACCAATTCAAACACCCTACACTCTTTTTTAACAATCATATTGGAAGAAATTAAAACTTATTATTTTTTATTTTTTTTTAAGTTTCTACATTTTTTAGTTTTCTGATCTCAAACTCTACATTGAATTAAAAATATATATTTATTAAGAAAACATTATAGGAGATAGATGTTTGGAAAATGACTTATATATCAACCAAAGTTTAGATTATTAGATCAATTTTGTAAATAATTTTTTGACTTATCTTATTGATGCTAATAAGTTGAAAAAAAAAAAAAAAGAAGCTACTTTGAGTAGCTTATTGATATAAACTTATTTTATTTTCATTTTAAAAAATTTAATTTACCCTTGATGTTTTTAGTTATTTTAGTGTTTATATATTATCTATTCAATTTTTATTAAAATTTATTAAACTCTTATGTTGAATTATTATTAACAATTTCTATTTATTCTATTTTTATTATTTAAATTTATATTTTTAATATTGAATTGTTATTAACTACGGAACATTTCTTTATAAATATAGGATAATTTTGAATTTATTTTTTAAATTATGTTATTTTTTATCATGTTAACTCTTTGTCTGATTTGACATTGCTACATCTTGCACTTTGCCATTATATATGGTAATAAAATGAGCTCTAAGTTCGACTTTGTAGGAGTGCATAATGACCTTTGCTAACTCATCTCTTTATAGATACATATTTGATGCATTAAAAAAAATCGATATATGAATAAAACGACGTCGTTGCAATCCTTAAATTTGCTTCATCAAGTCCTCCCCACAAGGAAACATAAACCGGCATCCATTATCTTCGTCGTCTTTCTCAGGGAACAAAACATATTCAACAAAAGGAGCTTTTGGATATGCCGGTGATGATGAACCAAACAGATCCTTATAGGAAATCAATGGCGTATAGTCTTTCGGATTCACAAACCCTTCGTCTTCTTCACCTTCAAGAACAGCAAAACCCCTAACAAATGGGTGATCTAGCAGCTTCTCGGCCGTCCATCTGTTTTGTGGTTCAATCTGCAAACATTTTTCCAGGAAATGGTTGGCCAAGTGGGAGATATGGTTTGGCATTTCCGGTTTGGTTAATGATATTTTCATGGTTAACTCATCGACTTGCCACATAAGTTTTCCGGTGATCATCTGGATGACGATGCAACCCAGCGCCCAGATATCCTTAGCCGCCTCGTACGACCTGCGGGTTAAGTTAAGTTGAGATAAACCAGAATAAGAATGTTGAGATTGATAATATTTATATGTGACGGGGAATATTCCTTGTATGTATTTAGGTATACTTAGGGTACTACATGTATGTTATGGGGAACATTTCTCGATCTTGATCGACCTTATGTTAGGCTTACCTGATCATGATGTGAATACCGAGCAAAGCACTTGTTAGAGTGCACCTTTCACCTTACCTTAAGATCAGGACCAACCTTGCTATGTCATGGCGGCTAACACGAGCAGGCCACTCAGAGAGATGAGCCTTATTTCTCTATTTTTGTGTGTCATTCCGACCATAGAGATAACATGACTTCAGAAACCTTTGCACACGTGGGGTAGTAGCAATGCCTCTAACACCCCTGTGCATGTGTCACATGTGACACACATGCAAACCCCCCCAACATGTGTTCGCTTCGCACTCCTATAAATACCATATTAATTATACATAGAGGGGACTTTTTGCCATTTCACCTAACTCTAATCAACTCAAAACTCTTTAACCCATTGTCACATGTGCTTGAGCTCTACCACTTACACCAACAAGTAGACTCTTACAATTTTACAAACCATATCCGAGTATATACACATATTGGTATATCTCAGTGTATTTACCACATTAACGTGGTTCTATAATATGTCATACTTTCACGATAATGAGACTGTTCTTTTATTAATTATTTTTGTTGGGCTGAGATAAGTAAATGTCAAGTCTAGCATGATGCGGCTGGAGTTTGTTGGGCGAAAATCAGTAATTATATTAAAGATTTAAAAGGTCAAATCTAATTCCAACTTCTCGAAAATATGGTGGCTTTAGTGATATATTAATACTTGATCATAACAAGTTGAATCAAAGGTTAGATTATAGGCCTTATACGTAATCCTAAGCATATACATATATAAAATTACCTCAGTGACATTGTCCACCAAGTGGTTAAAGATTCCGGCGGCGCGTATAGTAACGTCCCGCGAAAGTAATCACCGTAACCATCACTCCGTCGGCCGACCCGCTCCGCCAGCCCGAAATCGCACAACTTGAGCCGATTCCGGCCATCTTGAGCGGGGAAGACGAGGACATTTTCCGGCTTTAAGTCGCAGTGAACGAACCCTAGGCTATGCACGTGGCGGATACCTCTGAGAAGCTGATAAGTGCACCGTGCAACCTCCGTCTCCGGCATGCATCCGCCGTGAGCCTCGATCATATCCCGGAGGGTGCCGCCGGGAGCGTATTCTAGCAGAAGGTTGTACACGTGTCCTCCATTTTCCACGCTAATGTCTTCCCCAAAACATTGAACGATATAGGGGCAGCCTCTGAGAGCGTCTAAGTACTGTCCTTCCCGTCTCAGGGAACTTGAGTTCTCGATTCCGGCGGACTTCACTGCAATCTTCATTTTTCCGGCGGGTTCGACGGCCAAGTGTACTTCTCCATATGATCCCTTCCCTAGAAAGCATTGTTTCATCCACTTCATGTATAGTGATGAATGGATTGTAATTAACTCGATTTGAGAATGAAAAATATAGTGATTTACAGGATGAAGATCGAATTGAATATATAGCCATTGGGTTGCATAGCAAGAATCTGGAGAATTTGTAATATGCACACAAAAGATTCAAGTAAAAGAAAAGCAAAAATCTTCAATTGAAACACAATCCATTGGTTTTATAATAGATTCTGTTGACCAACATATGTACTTTTCACTTAACATATGCATCTGCAGTTAACAAATTATTATCTACTACTTACAAATACATACATCATCTAGATCAAGATCCACAATACAATTGTTGTATTGGTGGATACTTATCTACGATATAACAAGTCTGCTTATAGCAATTATTATTGTGCGTATCACACTATAAAATAATTTACTTTTAGTATATTAAAAACGTACATTATATTAAGAGAAAATATATTATTTGAGTACTGAAAGTACATTATTTTATATAATGTGCATTCAGTACACGAATAATGTACTTTTATTATATTAAAAATATATTTTTTATTATGATCTACATAACACTATATGGACCATAGTCCACGTAATAACGTGCTTATAGTTTCCTGTCTTGCAACCATTTAGAAATGGAAGGTACAGTAAGTTGGGTCTGTAAGCCCAACTCATCAAGATGGCCCAACTTACATGGGCCAAGCCCATTTGTATATATCTCAAGTACTCAACTTCATTTTGCTTTGCCCCTCCACGTTGGTGGCAAGTAATTCAATACCCATTGTACATACATTTGATCTACAAAGGTTGGACTGATAGTACAATCTTCCAAGAAAAAGTGTGTGGAATGGCCCAATATTTGAAGATAAGACCCGGCCCAAAAAAATGGAGCCCACTTGGGGGTAATTGAGTAAATTAAATCATAGACCATGATTCATGGTGTAACGTGGGCCACTGGCACATATTTATTTTTAATGTACTACATGTTTATTATTTTTGGATATTTCATTTTTAGGCAATAAAAACAGAACATGCAGATGAACTGGTGTCAAAATATAAGGAACATATAGTACAATAAAAAAATGAATTTTTAATATACTAAAAATGAACCTTATTTCAGTGGTCCACCTTATAACGTAGATCATGATCTATGGTATATCAATTGGGGTATTGTCTTGTTGCTTATGATTGGTATAATCCTAAATAAAAGCAGAAAACCATAATACCTGCTGCGTGCTTATAGATCTATAAACATGAGTATTAATGATGATTAATATGGATTAACAAATGTCTTCATTCGGAAGAAATAAGGATTACTAATCAAGGATCACAAAAAATCTTCATCAATGATTCAAACACAAATGTTCAACCTAAAAAAAGAAATAATCAAATTATGAAACTTTAAAAGTGTGTTTTGTTCATGTTATTACAACCCAATTTTTTTAGAAAATCATTGAAATTAATTGAATTAACACCAAAAATAAATTGTCGGGTCTAATGGCACATTGTTACATCTCCATATGAGAGGGGTGGGTTTGAGTCTCAGTGGATGCGATATTGACTTTATAATATAAAATAACTAAGCATGTGCAAAATTGTCCAAAATAATGTGATATGACTTGTAGATTTTGATTGTTCAATATTAGGCATTGTTTAAGCACGTTATGTTGTCCTAAACCAAATTATCAAAGTTCATATATAATCTCCACTCAAAAATTTCGACTTGTAGATTTTGATTGATGATCAATATTAGGCATTGTTTAAGCACGTTATGTTGTCCTAAACCAAATTATCAAACTTCATATTCTCCACGCAAAGATTTCGAATTGCCACACATAATTATAATCCCATAACACATCATAACTCAGCTTTCAAAAGTTGGGGCAATCGAACCAAGTTAGTCGAACAATTGGTTTGATAATCATCACAAGATTCAAGTTCAACTCTCTATGAGTGATGTCTATTGGTCCTCTTGTTGATTTGAGCGGGTAAGCAAACAACCTATGTTGGTTAACCTGCCTGCGGTATTTTGTCTGCTAGGTCACAAGATAGGCGAGTAGCTAGGCTTCAGTAGCAGGGATATAACCATGTAACTAGTAAGCAAACAACTTAAATTGGTTTACCTTCTTATAGTCTATTGCTAGCTAAACACTACTACAAAAAATACTTTTAACGCATAGTAACATGAGTTATTTTGGACATACAATGTCAGTTAGTTTTCAATGTTATTCTGGCCAATGTATGGAGTAATAAATAAATGATACGACATCAAGTTTTTTAAAATCAACGTCGTATGTTATTTAAAAAAATTAATTGATCTTCGGTCGGCACAATGGACCAAACACACCAAGTGAGAGCGCTTCAACTAACCTAAGCTAAGGCAAAATGTTATGAAGATGACCTAACACACATGATCATACCACTAATATTCCAATTATTCTTTCACTTAATCTTATGTTACTCAAAAATTATTACCATTATCAAATATCGTAAAAATTTTTTAGATAAAGTATTGATGTATCAAATACTAACATATATTTTACCTTATGATATACTCCGTATATGCCATTGAATCTTTTTTATACTTAAATATAACATAAAATCTTTTTGAATACAACTCTTCATCATTAAATATTATATATGTCATTACTTTTTTTTGAAATGTGAATTACATTCTTTTTAACTTTTCACACCTAAAAACAGATTTAGTCAAAAGTTGTTTACTGGTGGACAGTTCTTGAAGTCTGGGATTGAAATCACATATCTCAAATTTTCAATTATTCTTTCACTTTCACTTTTTTTTTTTTTGGGGGGTTACACCAAGTGTCTACATACGAGTTAGACTGATAGAATATATTGTTAGAAATTAAATTTATAATTATTCAGATACAAAAATCATGTTTGGTCACTTCTTCTGAAACATATTCAATTGGTTTTAACCTCTAAATTGAATTTCAGAGTGTAAACTCAAATTTAATGGGTTATTTTATTTGTAATCTTTTTTTTTCTTAAAAAGAATCAATGCTCCCACCACCTTAAATTTAATGGGCGCTCAATGATTCTTTACAAAGAATACTACCAGGATTCGGTCTTGTAATCATTCATTTAGAAGGGTAACAAAGATAACATCACACTATATAGAAATTTCCATTTTATTTCTAATCTAATTCTCCAATTAAGAAAAATATTAAGTAATTGCTTTGAGTCTGACAGTTTTACCCTTGGGCCTATTTCTAAATTTTAATTCAACAACCAAAACCTGGATAGCCCAATCTAATGAATCTGTGATTCCATTTGGTCTCCTTATGCCCAATGTTAGTAACATTTATTGTGACCCAAATCAGTGTCAAGTAAAAAACATAATTTAATTTCTTTTGCTCAATATTATAAGTTTGTTGAACCAGAATTTTAAGTATATCATTCATCGCTCGTACTCTACATACTGGTAAAAGAATTAAATTGCTGAGATATATCTCAACTAGAGCACAAGCCCCAAATATTTATATATTAGTGTCAACAACAATGTCAAATTCATACATCCTTTTCAGTCATGGATAAGATTCAAGTATTACATCATGCAGATGCTAACAAAACAAAATCTATGAATTTATTTTGCTCGATAGTATAATTATACAATATGCTACAATTAATTCATATATAAATACATAATAGTTAATAAGACTTTTATAAGAGTGTGTTATGTTAAAGAGATTTAGATCAAGTTTTAATCAAAGAAGAATTTGATCGAATCAAAATATCCGGTGCAAACAGATATTAATCTGAGTATGAATTAGGTTTAAAAATATTTTCTACAGTTAAAGTCTGCTCAAGACACCTCTTCTTGATCTGTCAAAAAAATTATAGTGTTAAAAATATCCTATGCGGTAAAAAAAAAAGGAAAACATAAAAATACCGCACTCAGGAGTTTGTTCTATATCCTTGCTTGTGGTAATAATGAGACATTGAGGCTGGTGAAAAGTGGGGTCCGCAAAATGGGAGTTACCAAGCGAGAATTGGGAGTGTGGTGGCTCCCGGGCCCACAACCGAACAATAAAAGATTCCGTTTGTTCATCCTAGTGAACCATACGCGGTTTTTCCCTATCCGTCCACTCCCAACTAACACCGTCACCGCTTTCCGTCAAACTCTAATCCCACTTTGACTTTCCACTTTTGCCCTTGCGCGATACTATATTTTTCCATTTCTGCCACTGCCCCTCTTTTAACTCCTAGTCGGCTCCATCGTCCCCGGCTCGGCTTAACAAGGCAAGCTAAGCCGTGGTTGAGCCATCTTGTATTTATAGCATTCTGGTAGCAGATTACATATTTGCCATTATATATTTGAATGGAAAATTTGCGAGGTACACTGTAGTAAAAGGAAAAGGACAAGATGAACAAATGCAAGCTGAGCTGTGAATGTGGCTGTAATTCTCTGTGAACATCTGCAGTAATAGTCGGCGTCCCATTTGCTTATCCAAGGAAAATGCTAAATTTATTATTTTTCTAAAAAATATTATCCTCGTCATGTTACAATGAAAGGTTAAAAATATGAATCACGGTCTAAAATCAATAAATTTTTTTTTTACCTCTGGTTTATAGTAAAATTTCCAAATCTAACTCATTTTCTTATGAGGATATTTTAAAAAGAATTTTTTTTATTGATTTTTAAAAAATTCAAGTATAACAATGGTCAAATTCATAGTGACGAAAAAACCAAAAAAATAATATTATAATAAAAAATTAAATGTGAAATTAAATTTTGTCTTTTTAAAATTTACGAAAAAGTCCGTAAATGTCATTTGACACTGTATTATAAATAAAGTTTGTTTTGTAACTCTAGTTAAAAAATTAATGTAATGAAATAATAGTCACTGTAGTCTCAAATCAAGAATGTTAAAATACAACTCTTGATTGTCAAACTTTGTATCTTTTAATTACCAAATAAACTATTCGATCAACTTAACTAGAAAAAAAAATTTGACAACAATAAAAATAAAAATAAAAAAACGAATGTATAAATCTTCTCCAACACTCCACTTAATCATATGTAAAACATTTCCCAAAAAAAAAAAACGAATGTATAAAGAGGAAAATAAAAGAATAAAAAAATGCAGCTATTGATAGTAACGTATAGGACGTTATAGTCATGTGACTATCCTGCAAGATAACAAGTCATTGGGCAATGAGCATTGAACGTAGAAAATTTTGCACTCACTTTTTTGACCTCTATTATTCAACTCCTTCTTGTCCTTCTTTATGTCTTTTTTTTTTTTTTTTTTTTTTTTTTTTTACTCAAAATTTT
>NC_044928.1:29117856-29167615 GCF_003576645.1 Ipomoea triloba | reverse complement strand
TTTTTTTTTTTTTTTTTTTTTTTTTTTTTTTTTTTTTGTACTCAAAATTTTCCCTATCAAACGTAATGATTAATTTCTTTAATGAATTGTAGGTATCTCTGATTTTTTGGGTAGGAGATTTAAGATTGCTACATATCTAAAATTACGGTCTATGGAGTAAACTCTTGACTCTTGCTTAAGGATGAATGTGTCACTTTCACTCAATCATGCACAGTCTCAAGTTGTTTATGTCTTCTTTAATTCTTGATTTCATTTAATTTTGTGTGTGATGATAATCATTAATTTAAGATCACAAGATTGAGTCTATCTTTTGTAAAGTATTACTACGATCTCTTTAGGTGATTGATGTTCATATGATGAACTTTATAGAATTTACTTTTATAACTTATTCAGATTTTTTTTTAATATCAGTTAAATACATATAATCGAGTTATTATTGAAATTCATTGTGAAGCTAATTTTCGTGTCAACTAAACGACTTCTTTTGATTAGAATTTGGAGCTTGAATTTCATGATCGAGTTCAATTCCATGAACCACCACTTTTGCCTCCTCTAAATCCCAAATTATGTGAGAATTGCATTGTCACATTTCATGTAGGGTTTCATTTATTTGTTCATTTTTTCTTTGTATAGTATTTGTGTAAACTATTAATACAAAGAGCATTCTCTAAACATTAGTTATTCTATTAACAATATTCAATCGCAATACCCTTCTAGAATATTTCAACTAATGACTATATCCAATTTAATACTACTTACCATGAAAAAAATTGAAGTATATTTATTTCTTTATCCTATCATATGAATATTGTACTTATGCATTAATACTTCTTGTAAATGACAACTTGGATTGACTTCATAGGGTATGAACATCCTTTGTTTGTATAGATACATTGAAATAAGCACATATTACCATATATGGATGCCATGCACAGTTTTAAAAGTCCACTACGTAATATTTTTTATGTTGTAATGTTTCCTAAGTCCCAACTCCTAATAACTATTGCCCATTGTACCATATTTATTGAGTCCTGACTTTAAAATAATTTATTTTTCCTTCGTGCCATTAAACTATAAGATTGACTGATCAATGCGAACAACGAATATAACATTTCTTATTTTCAATATCTTTTCTCATCAAATTGATGGATTAACAAAAAATATATTCCAAAAGCATGTGATTTAATCATATTCATATACCCCTTATACCATATATATATATATATATATATATATATATATATATATATATATATATATATAATTTCTATGTCACACACATCTATGAATATACGATATAATGTATAAAATTAATTAATTTTAGTAAATTATACTAGGAATCTTTGACCATAGCTGCAGAAGGAATTATTTAAATAAATACAAATTTTTTATTAATGGAATTAGGACAAATAAATTTTATTTTTTAGTGGTTAAATAAGAAGAATAATTGAAAGTTATGTACTTCTTGGAAAAAAGCGATGTCTCTCCCTCTCGTAGATCGATACAATTGCTTAAATCTATAAGATATCCAGCAAATTTCTGAATATTAAATTAATCCGTACAACTTAATTCTAAGAATTTAATTGTTACTAACATTTTATATTATTTTTTTATGCTTTCGTTATTTTGTTTGTTTGATTCAGTTAATAATAATTGGTTCAACTTATTTACGGAGTATAATTTAATTTTTTATAATAGATACTACCATTTTTAGTAATTCAAATATAGTGAATTTTCACTTTGATCATCAATTTTAAAATTAACTAATTTTTCATCACCAATAAAACTTAACACTTAGTAATGATAAAAATTGAGGGTAAGTTTCTAAAGTCGAAGTAATATTTTTGATATTGTGAAACATAAGTTCTTAAAAAGTACATTATAGTTTTGTTTTATCTATATTTGGATGTAAAAGTCAAAAGTTACAAAATTCGAGGATGAATCAATCCTTACTGGATTTTTAAGTTATCTTCTCAATAAATTAATAAATAAATATAATATAATATAATATTATTCATCACTTTTCATTAAACGTGCATAGCCTGCATTTGTTTGGTCTATTTCATTTATTTCCTTTAGGCGACCAATCATGAATGGAAAATGATACATAAACTTTTGGTGACTAAAATTCTCGTTGTAATAATTTTATTGATAGAAAGAGTATAAAAAAAAATTATGATTTATACTTGTTGCTAGATGAATTAAAACATGTCACCTTAGCATAGAGTAAAAAAATAGAGAAAAAGTGAAAATACGTGCAATATTATATTACTCATTACGGATTACCAAATTTGTTTTATAATTGATATATTAGCACTTAGCCGCTAAGAAAATCGATAATTTTATTTTTATAAAGTAAATTAAAGTTTTTGTCGCGTATTTTTTATTTTTAGAAGGTGATGGGTTTGATTTTTGACAATTCATTTTCAGTCGAACCCGTTATATATGATATATCTAATGTAATTTACCTTTTGAAAAAATAATAATTTACGAGCTATTACATAAAAATGAGAATAAAATTTACTCTCACTCAAGTAGTTGTTCTTATAACTAGAACTCTATAGATATTGATGGGTTCAAGTAGTTGTTCTTATAACTAGAACTCTATAGATATTGATGGGTTTAGTGTGCAATAATTGTGATTGTTAAATTAGCAATTTTGGTGAGTGGAGTGAGTAGGTTTCAGGTTTAGCTGAATCTTTATTTATGTTGACTTGAAGTGCATTGGATTTGTATGCAAATTTGATGACAGTGACAAGAGTTATGACTTTATTGGAGTACATGCCATGGTGGATAGTAGTTGAAATTTTTTAGTGAACTATCACTCTACATTTAATTCTATAGTTGATTGCTATATTTTTGCTTTTTTTTTTCTCTTAAATAATTCTTTTATTCTATTGGTAGATGTTTGGGTATTATTTATTGATTATAATTTTTTTTTTAAATTTGTGTGACAGGTTTGATCGGGCATTAAAAATACTTTAATTTGTGTGACAGATTTGACAGTGATAATACTAGTAAGTATGACATGTATTTAAGTATGAAATTCATGCTCTATCGATCTACTCGACCATCCTTTTTGAGTCTTACTGTTTATATATATATATATATATATATATATATATATATATATATACCTACATAAAGGGTATACCTATGTTATGATAATTTGACCTAAAAATATTGCTTTTTTGCAGTATGGGGAGGGATCTTCTAGCATGAAATCAGTGATATGCTATTACTTTCAAACAAAGATATATATTAGGTATGCACTTGACCTAATCCACCACTTTCCAATCAATTTAGGTAGCTTTGTTTCCTTTAGCCTAGTACATAGTAATATATAGGTTTTGGTCAGAAAGTGCATGCATGTAACAATGCAAGTCCAATTGCATTTCAATTGAATAGACATCCTCAAATTAAATTAATCATTTAATAATTTTTTTTCTCAATATGTGTTTTTTTAAAAAAAAATCATTTAATTTTATCTAAAATTTACATATATATATATATTTTTTATTCAGAGGGATTGCATCTCTACAATCTAATTATACTTGAGGAGATATCAAACTCAAAACTTTTGAACACGACATGCACCTAGCCTTTAATAATATCGTTGTATACTTGCACTAACAGTTTATTTATCAACTGTATATTCTGAACTCTTGAAATATCAAAATTTATATTTTGAATATTTATCCCTGTGGAAGTAATTCAGATTCAATNATATATATATATATATATATATATATATATATATATATATATATATATATATATATATATATATATATATATATATATATATACCTACATAAAGGGTATACCTATGTTATGATAATTTGACCTAAAAATATTGCTTTTTTGCAGTATGGGGAGGGATCTTCTAGCATGAAATCAGTGATATGCTATTACTTTCAAACAAAGATATATATTAGGTATGCACTTGACCTAATCCACCACTTTCCAATCAATTTAGGTAGCTTTGTTTCCTTTAGCCTAGTACATAGTAATATATAGGTTTTGGTCAGAAAGTGCATGCATGTAACAATGCAAGTCCAATTGCATTTCAATTGAATAGACATCCTCAAATTAAATTAATCATTTAATAATTTTTTTTCTCAATATGTGTTTTTTTAAAAAAAAATCATTTAATTTTATCTAAAATTTACATATATATATATATTTTTTATTCAGAGGGATTGCATCTCTACAATCTAATTATACTTGAGGAGATATCAAACTCAAAACTTTTGAACACGACATGCACCTAGCCTTTAATAATATCGTTGTATACTTGCACTAACAGTTTATTTATCAACTGTATATTCTGAACTCTTGAAATATCAAAATTTATATTTTGAATATTTATCCCTGTGGAAGTAATTCAGATTCAATGTGGATCACATGACTCATAGAGTTTATTTGATATTCTAGAAAAAACCTAACTCAAAACGTACACGTAAACATGATATTCATCTTATATTTTTACAGTTGATATTATCTTAAATTTTGTAATTCATACCCGAAAAAAGACTTAATCCATAATTCTTTAATATGACCTCTATTTTTTAACCTTACAATTAATTACAAAGATACATTAACAACTCATTTCTTAAATGCTCTAAACGGTTGGGTATCTAAAATATAATTTTATAATTCATCCAAAAAAAAAAAATTTTATAATGAAGAAAATCAGATTTAAAACTTATCAATGTTATCATGTAACGTCGAGTTGTCGTGTTTAAATAAAAAATGGATCGACATTTTCAAGGTAGTGTTGGTTGCATGCAGAAACTAAATAGGGTTTCAGAGGATGTCACCCTCGTAGCATGTCAAAAGCATTGGTTCTCCCCATATTCCCTTTCTCTCATGTCTCTCAAACCTCAATCCTTCCTATGTACCTCTGCTGTGCCTATTTCTCTGCAAATGTCCGTTACAACTTACAAGGAAATACCCTATACCCATCCCACTATCTCTTCACTCCTCAACTATTCTTTTCTGTCTGGGAGAAGTGAAATAATTAAACATTTCAATTTTATTAAAAAAAAAAAAAACTTCTCAATTTTTAAAAGTTGCAACTAAAAATACCATGCAATTGAACTAATTTAGTCGGTTATTTGAAGATAAGGGACAAAAATGCTAACAAGAAAATATTTATTCAAAAAAATTATTTATTAAAAAAATCAGATGAAAAAGTCACATCCGACTTCTCCGTCTATATATCTAGGTGGAGAAGCTGGCACGACTTTTTTTTATTTTTTATTTAGAGTAAAACTAGACTTCGTTAAGAACGATCAAAGAGTAACGTATTACACATAAAAGATGAAGGGTCAGAAGATCACTCTACACCACTAGACAAAGAAATGGATTTTTGAGCTAAAAAAATGGGTAACACCATTAGCGGGAAAAGGAGACATCACAATATCTAAACTGACACAAAATATCTTTAATATCAAACAAAAGTAAGTCAAAAGAGGAAATACTTTTATTGGAGTTCAGACCCTACACCAGAAGAAGTGAATCTACCTCAATATGCACTCAACTCTTACCGTGATCCTTTAACCAGCTAAGCGCTTCACGAACCGCCTTCTTCATCTAGATTCTGGACTAAGAAGGCGGAGGTGCCATCCACCATTACTTTTTTATATTATTTTTTATTTTTACATTTTTTAGAATTAAAAGTGACATGTCAATGCAATTTGGAGCATATAATAACTCAAGGAAGTAAGAATGAGACAGAGAGAAGCAAATATTAGGGAGGTAGAGAATGAGAATATATATACAAGAAAAAAATATTGATATTTCTCTTATTATATGATTTTTTTTTTCATGTAAGTTATGTGTATTCGTATCAAATTATTCTAATAATAAAACGATATGTTGTTTTTTCTTGAATACATCATAACTTTTCCTAATTTGATTATATGTAATTAGTTGTTGACATAGCTCTTATATTATCTAGCAATTTTGGTTCGAATAATTGATTGTATTATTTGTAAACATTTTTTATTTTAGTGATATCCTTATAACGAAAGTACAATAGTTGTTTTTTCATATTGTTACTATTTCTTTTACACCCTTTCTTTTGACTTTGCATGATATATGTGCCAAACTTTTTAACTGCTCACAGTTGTATAAGAGCAACTATAATAGTGAGTTTTTTTTTTTTTTTGGGGAGATTTTGTGAGGGAGGAGAGAGAGAGTAGAAGAGAACAAGGTTAAAGGTATTGAGTGTCGAAGTAAATTTTTTTATGGGGTCCACCTGTATAAAAAACGAGGGAGCTCCATTTTTATGTGCGTTTTGGACACTAGTCGCGCCTCACATAAAGAAAAATGGACTCCTTTTTAATGTTTTTTTCCCCTTATTTCTCCTTCTCTTTCCTTGGTTGGATCTGAAAAATCTGAGCAGAAATTCAAAGTATTAGGCTTGCTTTAATAACACTCGAGCAAATACGATTTTAATAATCTTGGGCCAAAATTTCATTGGACAATAAAATACAAATATCAATTAAGAGAATAAAAGATCGAGATGGATAAAGAGAGATCGAATACATGATTAAGTGCGAATGAGATGGTGATAGTCAAGTGATGACAAAACACAATGTATCTTATGTATACCAAATGGAAGACCATATTCTAAGCAATGTTGGTCAAACGTTACTTAAACAAGCAATATTAAAAAAAAATGATAATAATAACGACAGGCAACAAACCATGGAAGAAGAAAATGTTGATGAACTTTAGACTTTAGTCCACTGTAGAGAATTGGTGTTGAAGATTTCATGGTCACCTTTAAACATCATGTAAGCTTTTTATAGGCTGCTTTTATGGAAGTAATGATTGTTAAAACTGCATGATTGGCATGGGGGGCATGGCTAACATCCACCACGTGAATGAACATTACACTGAAAAAACAAAAGCCACCCTGCCCCTGCCTATAATTTCGCAGCTTTTCTTGACTTCAAACTTAATCAACTTTTATTAGGTGGTGAAATATAAATATATAATACAAAATGGGTTCTATATCTATATTATTTTATTTTTAATGAGTTTACATATATTCGAAAAGCGGCGTTATGTAATATGGTCTTAAATTAATTATAGACATAATATTGGTGGTTTCGTTGAGAGTCGACAAAATGAAAAGATGGCGCATAAAAGATTATTTAGTGGCATGCGCTTGGACAGGTACTGTAGGGTTTAAACGTGCTTAGAGTTACATCTATCAACTAATCAACTTTTATTGATTGGTGAAATATATATTATATTTCATCTTGATTATGTAAATGGGACATTGTTCACTCAAAAAATAAATGTAAAGAGTTCACACGTTTGAAAAATGTTATATCATCATATGTTCTTAAGTTCAGTATAAAAGGCCTAATGTTGATGGTTTCGTTCAGACAACAAATTAAAGTGAAGGAGCGACCTAGAAACAAGCTGATGACAAGGTCTTATAAGAGCTAAAAAGAGTTCCGAGTGCGGGTCGAGCTGAGTTGCTTTTTAAGAGGTGATGAGTGATACAAATGTAATAGAAAAAACTTTGATAATGTCCGATATTTCTATTATTGTGAAATAAATTCAAATTTAGTACGAATTACAATCGTAAAATTTAATTCTTACTAAAAAGAATTAGTACAAAAACTCTTCACGCAATGCATCACATTAACAACAACTACCTTCCTCAAGTCCAATCAATATTCTCTTTTAACCTAATTGGGTTAAGGCTTACCAAGAAAAAATATCTCTGCCATTTCAAAATTTTTGGATTTTGTACCCAAAATAATTGTGATATATAATTGTGGACATGAAATACTTAAATGTTGCAAGTCATACAACGCGACAACATACAAAGTTAGAAAAGCTTGGATTTATCTTAAAATGGGTTTGGATAACAAATGAGTTAACCCATCAAAAAAAAAAAAG
Organism: Ipomoea triloba; assembly: GCF_003576645.1. Taxonomy (NCBI): domain Eukaryota; kingdom Viridiplantae; phylum Streptophyta; class Magnoliopsida; order Solanales; family Convolvulaceae; genus Ipomoea; species Ipomoea triloba. The sequence goes on along the minus strand of NC_044928.1, from coordinate 29,159,686 downwards.
TCTTTTAACAAATTAAATGGTTAATGATTAAGTTTTTTACACAACTTTGAAAGTTAGAAAAACAAAATTTTATATACGTAATATATCATGTCACGATATATTTATTGACTTTTATATTTGAAATTTGAAAAAAAAAAATCTTTGAATGATGTACAAAAATAAATTACGTATTAAAATTAGTACTCAACGTTAAAAACATAATTATTTTGAAATAGAAATTTTATTTTTAATCGAAAAGAATTCTTTTCGTCCACACTATATATATCCACATATATGGAGTTTGGTCATAACCACATTCCTATTCATGCCAACCTGCCAACCTTTTTTTGGAGCAAGTGAAAAACTGATGAAGACATGCACCAAATTAATGTCAAACCTAGTATCTAGCTAATTGTTAAAAGAGTGCAATATTATTCTCGTTCGTGCTAGAAACTGATAAGTTTTATTGTTGGCAACATCTTCTCGGTCAAGTTTATTGCACATGATCTTTATAGTAAAGGAATGGTAAATTAAAGTATTAAAAATTAATTTAATTTTAAATATTTCGGTGCAATTAAAAAGTTTGAAGTCAAATTTTAGCCAGCAAGTTGAGATAGAGCAATCAATTAATTCACCCAAACACATTCAAATATCTAAGTGAGATAGTAAAAGAAGCTGACACGTTAGTATGATTCGATAACGTCTAATCCATTACTCTAATAATCTAATCTACTTGTTTAGACTTTCATAATCCACTCCTTCAATCTTCGTTATCCTCATCCCGAATAGTTTGACAACCTAGATGCCCTTCCAACAAAGGCATAGATAGTGGCATGAATATTGCAAAAATTGTAAACAATCACGGTTTTAAAAAAAAATTAAGTTTCTAACCACCAGTATGGTGATAAAAAATCAATATGAACATACTCATTGACCTAAGCAACCAAGTTTCCCAATGATTTTTGTTGGAAGTTGGTGTTACGTTACTTCTCAATTTCTATGACTGGTCAATAATAATGACAGAGAATTTTTCAAATCCTCAAAGTGATCAAGAATATTTTTTTTTAATAAAATGCTTAAACTTTTGACTACTTTTCACCTGTTAAGAATCTTGAATTTTCTCGCAGTGCTATAATTCAATAATGTCTAATATAACCAAACTATTCATTCTTTTTAGAATTTCACAATCCACTATTCCAACACAACAAGCAATCTTGGCAAAACTCCTTCTCCACAAGCCTAACACACCAAAGAAAAAGCGCACAACAAGCAATCTTAGCAAAACCCCTTAATTCTTTTCTGATCGAATTACAATTTCTTTCCACCATTCTTTCCAACTAAACACCCTGTTAGAAGTAGGCAAGTTTAGAAGTTGAAAATTGAAGTTTTTGAAGGATTTTTTTTTTTTTTTTTGGTCAAAACTCAAAATCCTCTCTTCTTTTCCCCATTTTCAAAGTTAACCTTACAAAATAAGTATGATGAAGTGATGGGGACTTCATGATTTGGCTGCAAGTGAATCATGCACTGCACTGCACTCACTCACTCCCCCTACAATTTGGGACAACTGGCTCTAGCTACAAGCTCAGTACTAGGACACACACACACACACATAATATGTCCTTTTAGTATTGGGACTCATGTCTCATCTGTTGTTCCAATCAACATACATGTCAATGCATGTACATCTGATCTTTTGTTTTTTCAAAAGTGATTTCCAATTCAATCCAACCACAATGTGTCTCTCTGTTGTCACAAGTCAACTTGCCAATAAAACCTTGAAAAAGTTTGTAACACCTCACCTCCCTTCTTACACACTATCTATTGAAATTAGTACATGATATATCTTTGATTTGCTGAAAAGTCTTCATATGTTATTCGAATATGCACTCTAAATGACAGTTATATTTTAACCGTAGCCGTCTAGCCGACAAAGAATTACAAGGTAAATATAATCGTAGTTCAATTTCAATATTGAACCGTCAGTTCACGATTCCAAGAGAAATAATAAAGTAGAATCAGTGGTTTCGGTTTGAACTATTTTTTTTTTTTGTAAATATTTTTTTCTGAACCTACCTTTTCTTTTACTTTTTATTTTTTTAAATTTCATTTTTTTTTCAATTCGGAATCGGAACCAACGTTCTCAATTTTAATAAACCGAAATCATAACCTTTTGAGTTCTAGTTTTTGAACAGTAACCAGAACATTTTGAGTTTCAATTTCGATTTAGTTGCTACAGAGTTTGATTCAGTTTGAATCGAACCATGGTCATCCCTATTTCAAGGAGGGGAACCACAATGAGATAAATCAGCCCTAAATTGTCCATAACTGAGCGGCTTAAACTAAGAAGGCTAATAAATAACCTACCTAAAGTGTCGAACTTGAAACTTTGTAATAATCAAGCCAACTGTCTAGTCAACTTTATAAGAAAAATTTTAAAGTGTTGAATATCATCATTCTAATTTGTTTTATATATCATCATAAGCTACACTAGATAGTACCAAAGTAATTTTGTTTGCGGGGGAAGAAAAGTCATTTTGTTTAATCAATTCTTGATCAAATTAGCAAATTCATATATAGTTAATGAATATACAGAGTAAAATTTTAATCTGCACGGTACGTAAGCTACAATATCGGGTAAGTTTAGACACAAATCTTTTAAGGAAACTTGCTCTTTTAAAATTGTAATAACTTTTTAATATAAAAAAAACTAAATTAAAGTGTGAAGTACAAGGTTATTCGGGATGAGAATCATCAACTCATATAAAAAACTGTCTAAAATATATACTGAGGTACAGAACGTTAAAAATATTTTTTTTTAATTTGAAATTAATTAATTATAACATGTGACGAGATTTTTTTCGAGAGAATTATACTCTATCATTTCTCATACATAAATTTGTTATCACTTATTTCTTTTAACAAAAAATGTCATATCATATGACTATATGAGATTGACCCAAGAGTATTGTACTCTGCCAATTTTCATAAGTTAATGCATGCTCGCTTATTTCTTAAAAGATATTGTATCAAACAAAAATAATCTAAAAATATTGCACTTTATCATTTTTTTATAAGTTAATACTTTCTCACTTATTTCTGAAAAAATATCATATCAGACGATAGTCACGAGACTAGCATGAGACTACTGTAGTCTATCATTTTTCATACGTAGTTAATCTATTATCACTTTATTTCTAAAAAATAATAGAACTTCGGAACTATTTGATGTGACATGTAATTGTCAATATTAAATCATTACGAATTATCACATAGTCCTTCCCCATATTTTACCTTGATAAAAATTTACTCGAATTATTTACAATATTACTTTTATACTAATAATTTAATGTAAAACAGGTTATATATTAGAAAAAAAAAAAGGAAAATATATATGGAGAAAAATGAAGTCATGATAGAGGTCACATGCAACTCATACAAATTAAAGTCGTATGCTTAAATTACACTAAAAACAAATCACTGCAAACAGAGTTGTACTTTTAGCCAAAAGTACAACTCACCTTCTGAATAAAACAGAATTACGCTGGGTCCCATCATTTTGTCAAAATACATTGATCTGATAATTTTAAAATATCTCTAACCATTCAATAAATAAATAAATACATAAATATATATATATATATATATGTATATATATATATATATATATATATATATATGTATGTACACACACACACACACAAATATATAATTGTTAAAAATGTTTATGTCCCAAAAGCGGTATACGAGTAGTTGGAACATGACTTTAGTATAAAAATATCATGAAAAATAATGAAATAATTGCAATCATTATTCGAGAGTTTTAAACTACACCAGAGAGATAATTGCATTAGGAATACCATGTGTGACGAATTTGACAAAAAAAAATATATTAATAAGAATCAAACTTGTGACATCTAAGTAAAAGAATCATATTTCAATACAAGAATGTTTTTTTCCTTTATATGTTTGGATGCACATACATATAATTGAACTTTCATATACCATTTAAAACCTTTAATTTTTCTTTTCAAATATTGCATATAATTTTGTTTTTAAAAAATACATTCTTAAAATCTATATTAAAAAAGAGTTGAAATTGTATGCATTCTAAAAATTTAGGAAAATTTTATTGTGTCGTGAATATTGCAAAACTATATATTGTGCTTTGTAACTGTGTAAAGCATATACTCCGTAACATTTATATATAATTTACAGCATTGTAAAATTTAATATTTCCTCAAAGAGAAAGGGCAAATTCTTGTGACAGATAGGAAAAAATAAAAGTAAAAAATAAAAATAAAAGAAACGTTTTTATGCTGGTGTTTGATATGCAGTAGTACAAGATGCGCTTTGTAGCGATGTGACGTGACCATTTACCGAAAGGAATTCCTTCCTTCCTGCCACCGTGTCAACTCGGTTGCACGAACACGAAAAATAAATTATATCGCGTTATATATATATATATGTAACTTGTAATTTAATGACATCTCAGTAATTCTTTTAAGTTAATAATGAAAAAATTTTAGTAGTCTTCGTAAGTACATAAATTGTGTGTGTGTTTACTAATAATAAATATTCATTATGTGTGATTGAATAATGTTTAATAAACAATTAAAAGTTAGTGATGAAAATTTTTTAGTAGTCTTCGTAAATACATAAATTATGTAGAAACAGTGTGCAAAAGTAAAGATTGCCACGGAAAACCAGCACACATAACTGAGTAAAATAATTAGACAATCTAAAACTGATTTATTAAAATTAAATAAATGAATCTAATCACTAAAAAAAGTTAGTGATGGAAAATTTTTAGTAGACTTCGTAAGTATATAAATTGTGTAGAAACAGTGTACAAAAGTAAAAATCGATGCCACGAGAAAATAGCACACATAACTAGGTAAAATAATTAGACAATCTAAAATTGATTTATTAAAATTAAATAACTAAATATAATCACTAAAAAGTTAGTGATGGAAATTTTTTAGTAGTATTCATAAGTACATAAATCGGGTAGAAATAGTGTGCAAAAGTAATAATCGATGCCACGAGAAACCAAAACAAATAAGTGGGTAAAATAATTAGACAATCTAAAATTGATTTATTAAAATTAAATAACTAAATCTAATCACTAAATTACTTAAAAAGAATGGAATTAAAGAATCAAGTTTTTTAAACAAAAATTTTCAAATACAAAAATCATATCAAAATAGATACACATTATTCATTAATTAAAAAGTATTACAATATTTAATTACTAACACTGACGCTTGAACCCAAACTCATCATCCATGTGAGAGTGTAAATCGGGACATCAGGTGTCACTAGACCACAAGGTCTTTTATGCGTATCTAAAAAAATTGAAAATATAATGTTACGTTATAAGGCATGCAATATGAGATAAATGTGTAATTGTAAGAAATATAACATTATATTTTCAATTTTTTTTGATATGCATAATTATTAACCGTTACACGATGTATACACCTTTGAATAATAGCTGCGAATTTCTCTAATCATCCAAAAAAAAAAAACATATTGTAACTTCGTTTGTAAATATTGTTTTCATTTTAATAAAGTTTTTCTTTTAAAAAATAGTTATTTTTAAGTGCTACTTGGAGATCAAACTTATTATTATTATTATTATTATTATTATTATTATTATTATTATTATTATTATTATTTCTAGGAGGCTACTTTCAATTTAAAAAAACAATTCACATAGATGATTAGTTCTTATGCCTCGTTTTAATTGTCAAATTTAAATTCTAATTGTCAATGTTAGCTTAAATTTGGAATAAATTACTAAAATAGTTTTTCGGTTTTAATAATGTCACCACTTTAATTCTTGACTTGAAATTCCATTCAATAATATCATTAATTTCAAAAAAAATTATTTTATGTCATTCAAATGACTAAAATATATAACAATTTGGATGAAACATTATATTGGCATGATTAAAGTAAATACAAATTTGATTATCAAATATATTATTAGGCAAAGGAGTTAATGATATAAAGATAATATATATAACACCCAAGCATTCACCACTCGACAAACTATTTCGATAATTTACAATTTAATTTTAATTAAGTTTGGAATACATAACCTATAGAAATATTTAATTTTTGTCATCTAACACTCTCTCGATTAAATATGTCATACAAAATTTTTTAGTATGATTTCTCTTTCATATGTAATTTAAAAATTTTACATCCAAATAATATTTATTTAATACATATATTTAAATAGTAACAATGAACTTTCCTCGTCGTTAAAAAAAAACACATAAATCACATATATTTCTAGATATAATCAATTTTTATCTTGAATGTAGTCCATAATATAAATTTGTAACTCTACTAAGGATGAACATTTAAAATAAACAAATCGAAATGTAAAACCAACTTCACATATGCTTAGGCTCTACCCTCAAGGTAATAGGCTTTATTCTTTTCATACATACCAATTTTATTTTATTTTTTTTATAGAGAGAGAATAATTTTTTTAAAATAATGTTGCATGAGAGTCATCATTGTGTCTACCTCTCCAGTACACAAATTATTCGAATAATCAATTGAGTAAAACTTAAAAGCATCGTATGTCTTAGAGTGACAATATTAACTTTGTATCTGGTACAAAATTAAATCCTTCATCTTCATTTTTTCCTTTTTTTATAAGTTAAGTTTCTTGACTTCATCAGATTATATCATAATAAATTCGTGAACTCGTCCTAGACTTAACAGGAGATAAATCCAGTCATTAATCTAGTTTCGAGACTCAACACTTTCAGCATTAACTTTGTGGTGATGATATCGCGTATAAAAGTCATAAATGTTGATCGAGACGTTAAAATTTTTAACATATATATTGTGTGTGTGTGTATATATATATGTTTTGAGAGAGTCAAGCTATAAAGGAGTGTCCTCTAGTAGGGCACCCCTATCATAATATATATACACGATACATTTATTACTGATCGTATATCTATAGCTAAATATAGACAAACAGCATGGGCAATGGTACATTTCACAGCCCCTTTCAATTATATATATGCAACTACTATACAAGTGGTTAATTATAGGGTGCCTCTTTTCAACTGTCACATTTCTTGATACAGTATTTATGTCAAACACATGTGATGTTAGACTTGAGAATGGATAAAGAAATCGGATACTAGTCGTGTCAATGAATAAATTAGGTCATAATACATTAAAAATTCACACCAAATTAAGTTTAAAAGAGGAAAAATTGGACCGACTGATTGAACTCATAACGTTTTAAGCTCAACTTTTTTTTTCTTGATTTTTTATGTGAATGTTTCAATGAGTATTACAAATACTTACAAATTTTATTGCTTTTTAAAGTGTTGTATCTTTTATAAAAACATTCATAAAACATTAAAGGGGATCAAGAATTGCTGAATACTAGAAAGATGAGAGGAAATCCAAATTCTTGAACCAGACACCCAATCAAGAACATGAGCTATTTGATTCATTAATCTACGAACACGATTTTTTGAAAAAAATAAGCTATATTAAGCAATCACAGAAATAATATATGGGGGTACATCAAACCAACCATGACGACTAGTACGGGTCACCTCCATCTTGGCTAAGATGTGGGCGGCTTGGTTAGAACTTCTACTGACAAAATTAACTACACAGATGGGTAATGAATCTAATAAGCGTAAAAAATCACGAATAATTAAATCAACATAAGATCTGTAAACCCTGCCTTAGCTTGTAAGAGGTCTTTATATACCGCCATGCAATCCACTTGGACAGGAGCATTGGTGTAGTTCCGAGCTTGTGCCTTATCACAAACACGACTAATAATAAATAATCAAAAGACCGAATTAAGTTATAACGAAAGTATAATTTCACAAAATATAAGGTAAGTGTCACAAACTCACATAGTGGAATCATGTGTTTGAATGGGGGGGGGGGGGGATGCCCTAGTTATAAGCTTAGTAGAAAAATAGATATAGGGTGGGGTAATAAACTTCCTCTTTTATATGCTATGAAAGGAGGTGTGGGAGTCATAATTCATTAGTGGTGAGTCTAATCATGTTCATATAGAGACTATATATAATGCAAGAAGATATATAGATTGGTTACCCCACCACAATAGGCTCCCCTCCATTATTTGGGATCACAATTAATTACTAAAAGGACAATATCATAATTGCAATTTTTCTTTCAAAACTTTTACCACCCTTTAAAAGATGTAAAATCACTCATTTTTAAATATATTTTCAACAAATTCCTTATTTTTGCACCATACATATTTTAGCTATTGATGTTTAGGAAGATTATAACATAAGCATGGGCATATATATCTTTGTTGGTTGTCTTTTAATATGAAATCCCATTCTCTTTTTGTTGTCAACTTTTTGGCATTTGTTGAGTTTATAAAAGCATATACAAACATCTCCATTGACCTTAGAGACACATAACTCAAATATCCCACTTACAAATGGAGACTTTCCCTATCATAAAACCCCTAATCTAAAGCTTAGGATTACAAAGGGAAAACGGAAATTTTAGGGTAAACAAAGAAGAAAAATGGGGGTGAAAACTAGCCTTAATAAACAGCAAATTAAAAGGGGAAAATTCATTTTCTTGTATATAATGGGCATTAAGAGAACTAGCTAGCTAGTCATTGGACTGTTTATAACACTAACCAACCACTCCAATACCACCGGCACCGACATATCGCCGGGACTAGGGCAAATTCCGGCTCCCAGGGGCGATAGCCGGATTCACATCACATTGCAACTTGAGGTGTTCTCATCACTAAAGAAGGTGCTGTAGTTGTCACTTGGAGGGGGAGGGTGGTATGGGTAGTAAGGGTAAGGCGGCGGCATGTAGTTGACGGCCGGTGGGGGGCGGGCGTACATCATCGGCTGGAACCTCTCGTTGCCGTTGGCCCGTTGCTGGTTCATCATCATGGCGGCGAGTTGTTGTTGGTGGTAGGGGTTTCCGGCTGGGTGGTCGGGGCCGGTGGCGGCCCCTTGGTGGAAGTAGCCACCACCACCACCACCGCCCATGGCGGCGGCAGGCAGGCCTTGGACTGCCGGGAGCTGGCCCATTTGGCCCATTGAGAGACTACCCATTGAGCCCATCTGATGGCCCATTTGGCCCATGGGCATACTCCCCATTGGGCCCACACCAGCTCCTCCGGCATTCATTGGCATCATCTTTGGCATGCCCATCAGCCCATCATTCATTCCACCACCTTTCTTCCCACCACCATTCCCATTCCCATTATGATTCCCACCACCACCGCCAACGCCATCGCCTCCCGCTCCCTTATTCTGACCACCGCCACCACCACCATTGTTCTTCCCGTCTTGTGGCTTCCCGGGGTTACCCCCGCCACCATTCTTGCCACCCTTTTGGGCAGATCCACCCCCACCACCACCACCATTCCCATTGCCGCCACCGCCTTTTTTACCACCGCCTCCTCCGTTCACCTGAACGGGCACATTTCCACCGCCACCGCCTCCACCACCGGGCTTCTTACCATTCCCTCCACCGCCACCACCACCACCGCCGCCTCCATTCCCAATATGCATCATATTAGGCATCATCTGCCCACCACCACCACCGCCGCCACCGCCCATAATCGGCTTCATTTTCTGCGGCAGCAGCGCCGGCGGCATATCATCCAATTCATCAAAATCATCGTCATCAAACTCATCATCATCATCATACTCATCATCACTCAAATCATCCTCCTCCGGCGGCAAGCTCTGCTTCCCCGGAATCCCCGCCTTGACATTCGGAGCCCCCTTCCCGACAATCCCGGGCGGCATTCCGTTCATCGGAATCTTCAAATCCTTAAACTGCGGCGGCAGTTTCATGTCCTGCAGAGCCTTCAACTGCTGCAGCTGTTGCAGCTGCTGAATCTGCTGAGGGGTAGGCATTACCGGATTTCCACTTTTGCCCCCATGCCCCTGCCCCTGCCCCGGAGTGCAATTACCCTTTTGCCCTTGCCCCTTGCCGTTATTCCCAACTTTACCCTCAATCTGCATATTCTTCATCTGATTGTTCATCTGATTCTGAGCGTTATTCCCCTTAGGGGCACCCCACAATTCAGCATGCTTTCCATGCTTAGTAAGCTTCTTGATCAGAGTCGCCGGGTCCACGTTGCCGGAGACGGTGACCTTGCCGGACTCCGAATCAATTCCGATCTTGTAAACCCCTGAAACAACAAACACAAACTGTAATCTCAGCCCAAAACACCCCATTTTTCACAAGACTTATTACACCCAGATATAATAAATAAGCTGCCTTGAATATGTGAACCAAGAATATGGAATTAGAAGACTTTTGGGTTGGTGTTACTATTTTGGGTATGTAAAATCCAAGGGGAAAATGAAAGAGATGTGAACCAAAAATCAAATCTTGAAATGGAAGCTTTTTTTTTTCTTTTTTTTTTTTTTTTACCTTCAATCTTCTGTAAGATCTTCTTCACTTTATGCTTGCAGCCATCACAGTGTATATTGACTTTTAGGACACAAGTCTGCATGCACAAGCAAACCAACAAAGCCAAAACCTTTAGCCTTCAACACATTACAATACCAAAAAAATCAAGAACCAAGAAATTGAACAAAATGGGGGAAAATCAGCAAAGGGTATTTCCAAGATCAGATTTTTAGCTGATGGGCACACTGATAAACATCCAGACAACAAAGAATGGTACACATTAGGAGCTCCGGCGGTAACGTGGCGGCGGCGCAAGGCGGCCCAGTCACCACCGACAAGGAAAATCACAGGGAAAGAGGAAATGGGGAGTACCTGGATCTTCAAGAACTCTTCTTTACTCATTTTTAAGCCTCAGAACAGCAACCCAAGAGGAAAAAGACAAGAAACGAGGGAATGGGGATTGAGAATCGGTAGATCTGAGCTGCAAATTAGCCCTTAGAAACCCAGAAAAAAAAACAAAAAAAAAAAAGAGCTTCTTTGCTTGTATATCTGTTGTTTTCTCCAGTGGGGTTTCCCCAAACCACCCAAAAATGTGACTCTCTCTCTCTCTCTGTATCCCTATCTCTTTCTCACCTGAGTCTTGAGAGAGACAACAGCAACCCAGAGAGCCAAAAGTTTCAGTCTTGCACACACGAAAGAAAGAGAGAAAGAAAGAAAGAAAAAAAAAAGTTTGGATTCAGAAGCGGTGTAGGGTGGACTTTAACAACATTTCCTCTATTTCAGAGATGAAGAGAGAGAGAAAGAGAGAGAGAGAGAGAGAGATTGTGTGTATAGCTGCTACTAGTACTGGTATTAAACAAAGAAGAAGAGAGTGGCACAGAGTGAGAGGAGAGAAGGAGAGGGAGAGAGGGGTAGGGGTAGGGGAGGGGAGGGGTATATGGTCTTGTTGTTCATTTCTTTTGCTACGAGGGCTATATTTATTATTGCTACTATTTTATCCTTTTCCTGATTTTAGGTTTTCTTGTAGTTTTATATTAATAAAGCCATTTTTTTTGTCTTCCATTACCCTTCTCTTTTTTCTTTTTAAATGTCTAAATGGTGAGGTATAACAAATTTTATTTATACAATTCAATGAATTGATATTACAAATATATAATTGTAAATCTAATCATTTATTAATAAAAATACATTTAAAAAAAAGTTGAAAAGTGTAAATTTAATATTTAGATTGGTAAAGAAATAGACCAGTCCATGGTGTTTTTCACTAAGGTCCGTTTGAAAAGTAGGAGAATGACTTCTGAAAAATATTTTTTTAAAAATGACTCATTTTTCAAAAATCATTTTTTGTTCTAGTGTTTCGTTGCGAAAACTATTTTGATGTATTCGGTATTGTATAGTTAAACATTTTAATTATTTTATTTAAAATATAAAAATATTTATAATAATATTAAAAATAATGTTATTTATTAAAAAGAATTAAAAAACAAACAATGGTTTTCGCTGGAAACTAGAGCAGTTGCTCTGGACTACTCTGGTTTCCGACGAAACCAGTCCGTCGAAAACAAGTACTGGAAGCCTTGGTCTCGAAGCCGTCGTTCGTTGTTCGTCGATGTGGCTTGGTCCAAAAAATGACTTCCGAAAAATTTGGCAGAAGTCATTTCCAACAAAATCAGCTGCTTTTCCACAGTCAACGGAACTGAGTTTCGATACACTGAAAATCCGGAACTGAATTTCCAAGCAAACCCTAAATCCTTATGTCATTGACAAAATTGTCCACTTTGCAAATATATATACAAACTAAATTGACAGGATTAGCGGATTACTCCCTAGTGCTTTTAACGTAGCACTTATGTCTTGGCGAAATAGTCTACTGTGTAATAAATACGTCCCTCGTACTTTTTAAGTTTTAACGCAATCGTCATTAACGAAATATGAAAATTGGTGGATTAATCCCTAGTACTTTTAGCGTAACCCTTGTGTTATTCATGACCGGATTTAAGGGCGTGCAAAATGGGCAATATCACAGGGCCTCAAATTTTCAGAGAGCCAATGTTTATTTTTGGCCTAGCTACTTAAGAAATAATAAAAAATCTACAATTAATCCTAAAACACATCGATTTTATCTCAAATCACTTTTCTCTCCTAATAATTGTGACCTATTTAATTGAGCATGACAAAACCATTCTATTTCCCCAAAGACATATGCAGAGATAACTTGAAGTAAAAATTATATATTATACGTTTTGATTTTAAATATTACGCTTATACTTTTGATAGGACCTCATTTATTTATAAAAACAGGGCCACAAAAATCTAAAAACTAGTTATGCTGTCATTGACGAAATAGTCCACTATGTAATAAATACATCCCGCGTACTTTTAACGCAACCCTTATGTTAATAATGAATTAGTCCATAGTGCTTTTAACATAAACCCTTTTCATTGACGAAATAGTCCATTGTGTAATAAATTTATACACTAAATTTACAACGAATAACTAAAATCTATACAACAACCTAATGCATTCAATCTAACCTCGTGCCATTGAAGATATAAGCAAATTGGCATATTAATCCCTATTGCTTTTTATGCAATCCTTATTATGTCATTGATGAAAAAGTCCACTATGTAATAAATTTATCGACTATATTTACAACGAATACTTAAAATATTACCACACATTTTTTTTAGTACTTTTAATGAAATCTCAAAATTGTTATATCATTGTCGAAATATATAAAATAAATTTACAATAAAGAACTAAATCTATATCACAATTACATCTCTAAAACTAAAAAATATTATTTTACCTTCTTAAATCTAATAGTAATTAACACTACCAAGTATTATTTTCAATGAAAATACTAAAAAGACGTTAGTTCTTTTAAATAAAGTTTCAAATGTGACTTGTTCTTTGTCTGAACGTAAAATTTGATTGTTTGACCCGTCTCTCGTTACTCTTGACAATTTGAGGTTTGGCTCGATTAATCAACCTTCTTTATTCAAAAAAAAAAAAAAATGTATAGTATAACTATTAATATAGTTTTTTAGTCGAGAGTAAATACATCTTCTAATTGAGAATGATATTTTTATTTTAATAGAAAAATTAAAGTGTTGATAGTGGAAGGATAATTTTCACTGAAAGTGGGTATGATAATGAGGTTCATTAAGTCCTGTTAAATTAAAGTTCACGAAATTCAGCAGGTTGATACCTGGGATAATTGCCAGCTTTAATTAATTTAACTTTAATTAATCTTCAAAGGTTTCACACTTATAACGTTGTTTGTTATTGTGTAGTTTAGTGGCTTGGCTTAGGTTGTGTTGTTTGGCTTGGCTTAAGGTCAGCTGGTCAGACAGTCAGCAAGCAGTAAAAAATGAAACAGATTTTGGCTGATGTGCCATATATTAATTACTCCGGATTTCGTATCAATTCTAGTCAGAATTCCCCTCAAAATAAATAAATAAAAAGAGAAAATGATTTTTCCCCTAATTATATGTTTATAGTTTTTTTTTAATGTTTGAATTATTCATGTATTCATATTTTTCTCCTTAATTATTTTAAAAGTGATTGTTTTCTCTATCACGATTAAATAAGCTTTTGAATTAGGGGTTTAGGAAAAAAATGTTATAAGCATATAATTCAATAAAAACAGTGTCATTTTTCAAAATAAAAAATTGTAAATACCAAAAAAAAAAATTAATTAACAACTTTATATCACAATATTTCACTTTAAAAATACAATTTTGATATGATTTTAAGTTTCAGTATTATGTTTATTGACTATGATAATGTAAATAATCTAATAGTTATGTTGAGTTTAAGTGTATAATTATGAATAAAAAATAATTTATATATTACAGAAAAATTATGCGAATCAAGATAGTTGGAACGCTATCATTAAATCGGAAAGTACTAATGATATATCTCAGGTCAAGTCCATTTTTTCTATAAAAAAAAGTTAGTTTTTAACTTTTTATAGCGCTGAGCATGAGCTAGGGGATACAGGCCATTGAGTTACATGAATTTGTGTTGTTCAGAGATCTAATTGCATTTTTTTTTTGAATTCGATGGCCTAATTGCAGTTTGGTGTGCGATTGAGTGACCTATTTTACAACTATACTATATTATATTATATTATATTATTCATTTATTTTTTAATGGTCTAGATTTCTAAATTTTGTCAAAGTATATCATGGATGCATTAACCCGTCCTCAGGCCCATGAGTATTTTTTTTTTCATATTTTAATGTGTTTCTTGTGCTTATAATTTTTTTTATTAAAATTTAAAACTAAATAAAATATTGCAAAATAAGATCATGATTGTCAATGAAAGTTAAGCTACATCTCAACCAATGACAATTAGATATTAATTATATATATATATATATATATATATATATATATATAATATTTACTTATTTATAAAAGTAAATTACTTTACTTTGAAAGAAAGATTCATGCTTCATTCCCCTCAAATGTCAAAAAAAAAAAAAAAGTTCAAAGGAAAGAGATAAGCATCACTTGAAATCATTAGGAGTGCTCTTTTTCTTTCTAACATCATTTCCATTACTTTTAGCCTTTAATTAAGGTGACTATTATAATACTTTTTAAATTGTTAAACATAATTGACAAACAGAGATTAAACATGATTCTTAGATACTTAAGTAGTAACAACATAAATTCCTAATTTGTCGGTTGAAGCAACGTAACCTCTTAGTTTTAATTATTTTTTAAAATAAAAATAAAACAAAATTTCAATCTCTAATTAACGTTTACCTTGCAATAAAATTAGTAACTTTAACTCATAATATTCATTTCTTACGTGGCAATTAATTTAGTTCTACAACACTACTCTAAAATAGTACTATATTTTGGAGTAAATATTAAAAGATAAATTATGGGCTCATGTAATATCAGTCGTAAATATTTTTTAAAAAAAATCTTTTCATCAACTAACTTGAATGAATGAAAAAAGGAGGGGGAAGTTGGGAGAAAAGTGGTTGTTTGGCCATGGTCTGAAGAAGCAGTTGGGCACTTCGCTCATAGAATGTGTGCAAAGTGTCTGATGATGAAGAGAGTGTGTGTGTATATATATATATATATATATATATATATATATATATATATATATATATATATATATATATATATATATATGTATGTATGTATATATATATATATATAAATAAAATTACACCCCGTTAATCTTGTTCGACCGTTTATAATAATTTTGACATAGTAAATATACATCACCGCACCACATCATTTCACCACTGCATCATTGCACCACTCATCAGATCTCAACCGTCCAATCGCACATCTCAATAGTGCATAGGAGTTTACAGGTTCACATTCAAGCAGTGATTCTCACACGAACCGTATCGGACATATATATATATATATATATATATATATATATATATATTCCATTCTTAACTTTATGTAACTGTTCTTCTCAAAAGCCTAACCCCATGATGAGGCTCTTGTGGGTAAGTGGAGGAAAATATGGTGGAAATTTTTGACCTAATAAAAACAAGGTTTTAGCATCCCTACCCTAACATTGTAAGTTGCATGCATATACATATTTTATAATGTTGGACAATTTTAATATTAAATTAGTTGTATTGTTAGAGTGTGATGTAACTGATGATATGTACTAGCAAATTGTATGTTTTTTTTTTTTCGAAGAAAAATAATCAAATAAAATTTCTTGAACATATACATAGAAAATATGGCGTTTTTAATTTTTGAGTTATACTTCAAATATAGATTCAATTCTTTAATTATTGTCATGTTTATTTTTGTTTCTCAATTTTTTTAATGAAAATTTTGGTCCCCTTTTTTTTTTTAATTAATATTTCATTAGAATCTGATTAGATTTTTTAAATAACGCGGTGACATTTTTGTAATTATCATCAACTTTACTATGTAAATTTGAATACTTAAATATACCATATTTAACAACTAAATATGTAAACCTGGTGAATTTTATAAATTACAGTAAATCAAAACCGTAAATGTTAGACATTAAGCAGTAAAAACAGAACCACTAAACCAAATAAAACAAAAAACTCAATCATATATATAGGGGAAGGTTCATGTGAACACCTCCCTTGCCCTTGTAAAAAGTCGGGACGAATCCACACTTTCAAATTGCACCTAGAGAAATTATTCCATAGAGAAGAAATCAAATGCTAGAATCTTACCATTACTAAATACTAAGTTTGTAATAATTATAAAATGAATCCTACTCTTAAAATTTTTCAACAATTATAAAATTAACCCTGTATCTTTTTTATTAAAACCCTCAACCATTAATAATGAACCTGATAGACTGCTTTCCGCTTTTTACTGAGAGGACCATGTTCTCATTTCATCCTACCCATATACATGAGCATTATTATCCGTATGAGCATGGGTGTGAAAGGAAATGTGATTGTGCAGTGGCAATATAATGCATTAATGTTGGGAAGTGAAGAAGGAAGTACATGTGGACCACATGGTGTGGGAGATGGTGATTGCAGAGCAGAGGAGAAGAGATATATTGGGAAACTCATTTATAGTTTAATGGAGGGATCTGTTGCCAATGCCTCTCCCATTTGCACCCTACCTCTCATCTGCAGCAACCAATGCTCACATGCACCCTCTTCCTCTCATTGGTGCAGCCCTAACCCCTTTAGGTAAAAGTGTTGTGTGTCTTCAAACCTCTTTTCATGCCCATTAGTTTCCCAAACATCTATCTTAATTAGTTTGTCCAAGTAGCTAGCTAGACAATGTGTGTTAGTTAGTTCAGTTTGGCTTGCACTAATGGCGTTTAATTTGTTAGGGTTCTTGATTGTTAACAGATGCAGTTGGTGCTGTTTTTTATAGATGTTGATTGTTATCGTGTCATGTTCTCTCGCATCCGTGTTTGGTAAATAGAGGTTAGCTGATAGCTGTTAGCTGATTGGGTTAGTGGATTCCACTAGTTGATAATATTAATTTGCTAAATTAGTAGAGCTGGTTACATGCAAAATGACTTTCTCAAAAAGCTGATCGAGAAAACTACTTTGAACAACTTTTTGAATTTTAGTATTTTGGAGCAATAAACTGTTACAAAAAGTTAATTAATCAAATACTCATTAATTTTTTAACGTCAAACAACTAATAGTACTCAAATAAGTCAAAATTAACTTATAAGCTAACTATGTTACCAAACAAGGCCAATATAATGGTATAGTAGCACAAGTTCATGAATCTAAGAAGAGAACTAGAATATTTCAATTCTCCCCCTTTTTAAGTACGCTAAGAAGATAACGGTCCAAAGTCAATAATCTAACCAATTTGACTGGAGTTACCCTCTAGTGCTGTTTTTTTTTTTTTTTAGATATAGATAGATTGTTGTCATGTCTTGTTCCCTCTATACAAAAACAAAACAAAAAGTAGACAACTTGACAATACAATGCTATAGTAACACGAGTTCATGAATCAGAGTAGAGAACTAGAACCTTTCAATCCTCGGTCATTTTTAGAGAATGTCAAGAAAATAATAGTATGACTGTTTAGTCTGTGACGCGTTACACGTTACGCAATTAGAGTTTTTTTTGTGTGTGAAAAATAGAACCAATTATGATTTGAGGGTACCTAAGTGGGGTGTAAAGCAAAAGGGGGACTCTGTGAATTGGGAAATGACTTCTGGCACCATTTCACTCCCAGACTGGCTATATTACTCTGCAACCAAAATGCTCCTAAATTTGGTCTGCTAACAACCTCAAGAAAGAAAAAAAAAATTTTAATTAAAAATAAAAATAAAATTCCCTCAAGCTAAAAGTCAAAATGGATTATTGTACCCAGAGTCAGAAAAAGAGAATCTGTAAGGATCATAAATAATTGCTCTTGGCAGCACTAGAGGAAGAAGGAACAGTGAGGGAAATCAATGGTGAAAAAACTTGTATGCAATGGTTAAATCTAAAGTCAAATAATCTCAATTATAGCAAATCTGCAGATCCCTTCTTGCACATAGATTTCTTCTTCAATCAGCCTTTGTTTCTCCATAAGTTTATGCAGAATGGTGGGAAAAACAGCAACTTTTCTCTGAGAAAACCAGTTTTCCAAGCAACTAAAATTCTTGTGTTTATGAAGATGACAACAAATGACACCCATAATCAATGCATTCTAAAGGTTATATATATATATATATATTAGATTTCCTAGCTTACGCCAAACTAATACTAAGTCACCAGAACCTATACTCAAGAGTCATTGGGAAAGGTCAATCGCGAGTCACATTGTCGTCCCTAGGTTCCCACCCCTTATTTGTACACTCTGCCCACAAAGAGTCTTCGTTACCCCTGATCGGTCAAGGTCTCTCAATGACCCCAAGTTTCCAATGGAATTCAAACTGTCCATCCCTAGGTTTCCAACCCTTATTTGTACAATTTGTGCACAAAGAGTCCTCGTCACCCCTGATCGGTCAAGGTCTCCCAATGACCTCAAATTTCCAGTGGATTCGAACTGTCCGTCCCCAAGTTCCCACCCCTTATTTGTACACTCTGCGCACAAAGAGTCTTCGTCACCCCTGATCCGTCAAGGTCTTCCAATGACCCCCAAATTTCCGGTGAAATTCGAACCCCTACACTACTGCTAGAGTAGGACTTTAGAATGATCGGTCGAATCAACTGAACTAGCCCCGTAAGGCTATTTGCATGTGTTTTAGTTGATAACTGCAGGCAGGTCAAGAATGGTGTGTGCAATAATATGAAATGATACCATAAAAGGCTTTTTCACTTTTCACCAATCTTGATTGATGAGTTTGAAAGTTGAAAGCACATACATACAGCAGCAAGCTGCAGGTGAAAGAAACCACTCTCTGGGGTTTATAGAACAGCTCAAAAGTTGGACCAGTGAACAAACAGATCTGCTGTCATCACTTAACACAAAAATATGAGTAGTAATTGCAGCAAGCATATCCAGATAGCTCTCATGGAAACAAAAGATATCTAATGAGATCACATCTTTGAAATTGGCTAAGCATTAAAGATGCAGACAATCCAAGAAGGCTATGTGTTTCTTTTGTCTGTTTTAAGGCCCCCTTGGCACAACTGTTTGAGAATGGGGATGAATCAACAACAAAGACTTAACCACTGAAAGCCAGGATGGTCCCCGGGCTAGCGAAAACCGTGAATAAAAACAAGGGGTTCACAACGATCCAAAAGCGGGGCGCATAGATGCTGCCTGCTGCATCTGCATTCACATGGAACCTATTCCCATGTTTGTCTCTCATGTTGCTAACTTCTATGGCAATATTCTTTCACAGCCACCCCCTTTTTGGCTGCTTCTTAACTCTGTGAGCTAAAAAGGGGTAACACTTGCCTAGAAAATGTGTCACTTGGTCATGTGCCCATAAGTCCTCCTTTTGTCACTTTTGGAATAACCCCAAAGTTAAACACTGTGTTTAGCTCAACCTGCAAGCAAGAATGGGAGAAATGTATCACTTTTGCAGGTAAAATTGCAGCAAAGAAGCCCAAATAATCAATGGGAATGGCAGGCCCATAGTGCAATCTGGAAAGGAATGCTTGCTGGTCCAAAAACTTCAGGCTGCATAATCCGGGCGAAAATTGGGATGCTGTCCAACAGAAACCACATAAATCCTTAGAGGAATGAGTGAATTAAATAGACGAAAAGTGTTTTAGATCTTCCTTGTGTGATTCATGGAAATGATGCTATGAGTGTAAAACTATGTGACTTCAGAAGTTATAAATCAGAAGTGATAATATGGGTAAGACAGACAGAAACTTAGACATCATCCTTTGCTGTCCAATGGCATACTGAGCATATTCTCAGCTTCTTATGTTGTTTGGAGAGGTTCCATAATCAGTTTAAGGTTAGCCTCATTCACTTAATCTGTCCCATACTCACACAACTGAGAATCACAATAATACTTAGGGAAAAAGGGTCAAATAAGCTTCTAAACTTTATACAAGAAGTCAATTAGGTAATTGAACTTTTAAAAGTTGCAATTAAATCCATCAACATGTTATTTTTTTGCATCAAAGCCCAAAATTGACCTGTAATGGCATGTCACTGAGGTTTCGTGAAGATTTTGGTTATGCTCCGACGACTAAAATCAGCTACCGACGAACAATCACTGGTCTCCTTTTGTCTTTTCCACTGGAGTTCTTGCATCAACGCCCAAAACTGGTTATTAACTTGTAATAGCATGTCACTATAGGGTTCTGAGAAGATTCTAGTGATGCTGGCGACTAAAATTAGAGACTGATAAATGTCTGGCCTCCTTTGAAGAAAGCGACCAGTGGTTGCCTTTTCCACCGAAAAAGCAACTGGCGGGGTCGGTTGCTGGTTTCAGTCATTGTATAAAGTTTAGGGGTTTATTTAGATGCATATGTGACTAACTGGCTATAATCTGACTAACTTAAAGGGACTAAAAACTAAAAAGGTTCATTATCCTTTCCTCAACTCCTACTCAAAGCAGATGTTATGCACAAAGAGAATACTTAGCTTAGAAGTCTGTCCCATGTGATGTCTGCTAGGGCTTGTTGGGAGATTCATTCATGGTGCAACAAGAATATATCAACAACCAGCTGGAGAATATATGAACCATTGAGGATTGGATGGTGGGGTTTATGGTGAAAAATTGGCATGAATTTCATTGTGAAAAAAGATGGGTAGTGATCAATAGTGGCAATGATGATGCCTCCAGGAATTTTTGTATCAATACACATGTAATGTAATCTAACTGCAGATATCATATCACTGAACTGTAATGGACCTGAAATTCTCAAGTCAAGGCCCAATAACAACATGCTTGATCACTTTTCCATTTCATAGACAAAAATGATGATCTATGTACTATATCATACTGTTTACAGAACTGTACTGATCTGACATATCTCACTGCTGCAGCTTAAAGAAAACAAAATGGAAGGGAGAATCTCAGCTAAATTAGTTAGAATGATGACTTCGTTCAACACTCAGTGAGAATGATCTATTAACTTTTTTAATTTGAGTCCATCATCTATGAGCAACTGTTAGGACCAATGAACTACTTTGATACCAATTATCATAATCAAATGCTTACTACTACGGCCAAAGTTTTAGCCTGTAACAAAAGTGTAACTCTAGCGATGACAGAATGTGTTAATTGACTTCTTCTTGGTTCTTTACCCATTACACACCCTAGAGTGGTGGTGTGACTATGAGGTTCCCTCGTCATTCAAAAAAAGAAATAAAACAAAATGGAAGGTTGATGTATTCAAAGATCTTTCACCTGACACTAGATTTTCATTTGATTCAAGAAACTAGGAGGAGAAGAAAAGACAAACTGTAGTGGGATATGGTAGCTTCATCTCTGATCTTTGAATTACACTTTACACTAAGAATTCAGAAACATTCTCTACTCATTACACAACAATCCCATGAACCAAAAACTCTCACAGACAGGAAAATGCAGAGAACATCAAACCCTACTCTATACCCATCCTAAATCCTAAACAGGGCAGCAGGAAAAACAAGAAAAGATTAAATCTTGGCAATCCCACTTACCAAATATCATACACTTAGAACCGCAGAATCCGTCACTTACAATCTGCTACTCAAGAACCAACTAAGCTACCGTTACAGAAATCAACTGAAATACCCGTGAGGACAACCAACTGAGCTACCTGTTACAGAAATCAACTGAATATCCGTAAGGGCAACCAACTGAGCTACCCGTTACAGAAACCAATTGAGATACCCACAAGCACAACCAACGGAGCTACCCGTTACAGAAACCAACTGAAATATTGTAAGGGCAACCAACTAAGCTACCCATTAGAGAAATCAACTGAGATCTCCATACGGGCAACCAACTGAGCTACCCGCTAAGAGATATCCGTGAGGGCAACCAACTGAGCTACTCGTTACAGAAATTAACTGAGACATCCGTAAGGACAACCAACTGAGCTACCAATTACAGAAACCAACTGAGGTACCCGTAACGGACAATCAACTGAGCTACCCGTTACAGAAACCAACTGAGTTACCCATGAGGGTAAACCGGTCAATATGATTCAAACCCAAACTCAACACAAGTCCCCTCTAGGCTTCTTGCGAACCGCAATACATCCCCTCTGGTGATCCCTGAAGATTCTAATCTCCGAACAGTCCCTCAGATCCTCAAGACTAATATACTGCTGCTTCACCATCCTGGAGAAATCGCACCCGGAATCGTGAATCCAAATATAAGGGTGGCAGGTTTCATCGTAGTAATAAAGCAAAGTCTTCATCCCCACTGCGCTATTCTTCTTCCCTTTTCCAGGCATATAATTCTTGTAAATGTTCTTGCTCTTAAATCGCTTCGACGATCCAGGCTTCAAGCTGTGGGCTTTCTTCAAGATCGATCCCACTCGCACTTGCAGCTCGATCGGCTTGTCGCTGAGATTCCAGATCCTTGTTCCCTGGCCGCCGGTGATCGGCGCCGGAAGAGTCCCGCAGCCGTTGAAGCAGTTGGCTAAAGAGAGCATTGTTTTGTGGTTTGTTGGTTCGTCGTCGCCCATTATGTCTTTCTTTCGGCGGTTTCCTTATAGTCTGCTAAAAAGTTGGCATGAATGTTGGGTTTTGTCGTGAAAAATCATGTGAAGACTGACTTTTGGAATTCCATTTTTCTATTCCCTGCCGTCAATTCGTGGGGACATCGCAATTATCTCACCTTAATCAATACTAGATTGCTTCTTTAGCGCAAATATATGTTTAAATCCTTGGCTGGGACCCTGTAAGGCTGTCTTCAACTCTGCCTATCTCCCCCTTTCTAATCTATGTGGCAAGAGAGAGTTCTTTTATTTATTATTATTTAATGTCATGTGTGTTGCAATATAAGAGAGAAATTGCTAAATTAGCAAGAAGATAGAGAATGAAAAAGTAGGAGAAAAAGCATGGTAAATTTGATTTGTGTACTTTTTTATCTTTTTTTAATTTCCTATTATATTATTTAGTTATTATATATATAATATAATATGCAAATTTTAAATACTGAAGAATTTATAAATTTGATGATGTGGAAGTGGGACCTATTGTGAGAGAAATTTCTGGGTTAAGGATAGCCTAAGATTTCAATAACCAGAGCAAATAAACGCTGGCTAAGGGTAACAAGAAGAGTGGTTGGGTAGATAAAACATGATTCTTATACTTAATATAAAATAAATTATAGTAATTCAGTAGCTTATTATTTACGAGAAAAATGTAAGTTTCACACTGCAACTTATCAGACTTGATTTTGTATTATTGTCTATAATATACTACTTAAAAATTATTTGAACTGATCATACAAATTACTAATTTAATTCTTGCTAATATCTTCTTAATTAAATTTATCTCACAAAATTTTATTAATTTTTTAAATTATGATTACGTGTGGGAAAATAAAGGCTAAAGGCGGGCAAATGTTGAGAACTGTACCCTACCATGAACTTTAAAAATTGGATCTTTCATGATTATGCTCATGCTTTCCAAGAATTAATAATTAGTCATTTCCTTTAGCCTATAGTTTATTTTTTTATAAAGAAAAGAAAAATTCTAGAACATTGGTCTAGATGAAAAACTTCACTCAACAGTTACTTTCGACAGTAGACTGGAATTCCTTTCCTACTATTAATATTGGAATTTGAGTGTTGGCTTTTTGTGTGTAAAAGTATACAGTTTAGCATTCAATTTTGAACGTAAATTGAATTAATTTAGTTTGTATGGATAGTTCACTTGATCACATAAGTGAAGTTTGTGAAGAAAGACCATGAATCGAGTCTTATCAGCGATAATGTGAGAGCAATCTCGAGGAGACTCCTTGTGCGTACTAAAAAAAGATCTAGCCTCTTTGTTCAGCAGAGTTTATATTCTCTCAGAATTCGGATGGACCATTGGGATTGGAGATTCAACCCTTTTAGAAAAAATATTAATTTATTTTATTTTTTTTCTTATAGGCATTGGGTCAATATATAATCGAAACAAACAAAAACAAAACCAAAAAAAAAAAAAAAAATCCTCTTCTTCTGCTGGATTTAAGGATCAGATAACACAAGTTAGCAGTGTAAAGGACTGTGTAGACTGTGGTCGCCTGCCCCACCATTCTCATTTGGTGAATACGCGTTTTCACCTATCACTTTCTTAATCCTTTTCTTCTTTTTACTATAAAACACTATTATATTTTTATAGAAAGTGATAAGAATTATAAAAATCGAAGTTAAACCATAAGATATTTAAGTATATATGTATAGCTACCCATGAGATGTTAGTGAGATTAGAGTTTTCGATTACAATTTACAATATGTTAGATTAAGATTATATGTGTAATTATTATTTATGAATAAGATATTATAATGCATACACCTAATCTTTAGTATACAAAGTTCTATTCTAGCTTAGGGTGTTAGTATGCTCTCAACAAGCTAAGTCGGGAAATATTAAAGATATTCTTTAGGTTCAATCTCCTCCTCTATATAGAGTAAGTTGGCTTTTATAGTGTTATGTCAAGGAGTATATGCCAAAAATCCCCTTGACAAGGGGCATATGGCGCTCGCCTACAGGTCCAGTCAAGTCGGTCACGCCATGTGTTAATGCAGAAGAGATTCGAGTGGGTGTGGAAACTTAGAAGACGCTTCGCATGCTATTTGTTAGTCCAAGTAGGATCCACTTCTCGACTTGGAAGGTTGAAAAACACACTACTGAGGTTGGAAATGACTGGTAATTGTCATGTATGCTCTTTATATCCTCATCAGTGGCGAAAGTATGGAGTGACAGACATGTGTGTAGATTAATGTCAATAAATTTTAAAAATTTACAATTAGGTCTTCACATGTTTTGATACTCTATTGAGTGGCATTGACTCATTCTTGATGCCTGATTGTACGAAAATATGAGATACTAACTCAACCTTGGGCTCTTAAGATTTTGACTCAATGAATGATCGACTGGCTGTAGCAGAATTCTCGTACCTCAATAGTCATGAATTCAGTTTACCTATAATCATTAATATAACAATATGAGAGTTGGGTGAGTAGTGGACAGTTGTTGGATGGGGTGGTTGAACTAGCAGTTAATATTTGAGAGACTGCCAATAACATCCTTTTCAGCTCAATGGGTAAAAGGTTGCTTCATTGTCAATTCCTCACCAAACACATGACCTGGAGAAGTAACAAACAAGAAAATGTTGGTGGTGCTTAGGAGACTTCTATAACTATATACTCTCATTATGTAAACTACATGAAATTAATAGTATGGAACAAAACGATAATAGTATGATAAAATTTTAGTGGACGAAGACGGGAAGGACCAAATCTAGTATTTTGTAAATAGTGTGCTATAGTCCCATGATGCATGACAGCATTTAGGATAGTCTTATAATGCTTTCAAGACCCTTTGAGCGGAGTTGTCTATAATGGAGTAATAGGCCCCAAGCCCAACACATTCAACCCACCATTGCTATGCCCAACTTACTTTCATTTTTCCGCTTACACTAAACTAGTCTTAAGGCTCTAAAATTTCAATCAATTCGCACTTTTTACACCTACATGTATACTTTGCACACAAGGAGTCTTCATCACCTTAGATCAATTTTCTGGGCTTTGAGAATCAAACTCTCACCCTACTGCTGGAGCAAGACTTCTAAGGTGACCTTGTATTCCTTAATTTACATGCAAACATCTCAGAGTGGCATGAAAGTTTTCCTTCCTTCCAACTTCTATATCAAGAAAAATACAATAATAATTTGCCCCGAGAAGGTAGACAAGTAGTGAACATAATTCTCCTACCAAAAAATCATCAGTCTAGTTCTTATTAGCACCTACTTAATTAGTTGAATCCATCACATAGGTCTTCTGATTCTAATACGGTTTACCTATCTTGTGTGGTGTATGAGTTGTTACACAGAAGTAAGATTTACCTAATACACACCCTTAGCCTTAGGTAATGACTACGAAGGAACCCCTCTGTCACCCAAAAAAACAATAATTTGCACTCTAATTTATACTGAACACAAAAAATAATTGCACATCAACATAAACAGACAATTGTGTCAATACATGGTTTGTTGAATAGTAACTCATAATCTGTGGAAAAAAAAATAAAATGAAGCAACAATAATCATAACTATAATATACTAACCTAATATTTACATCACTATGATACAAGTTACATTACAACTGCCAATGTGTGGTATATGAAAACTGACATGACAACAATTGCAGATCAAGAACATAAAACAGTTCAATGCAGAAACTCATGGCTTCATACAATCTTTTATCAGGTCAGCTTTGTTGAGCATAAATAATATATAAACATAAATGTGCAATCCAACTATCAGGTTAGGCTTTTAGTTGAGATGGAGCACATACTTCAATTAGCTTGCATCTGCAGTCCAGCAGCCAGCCGACGATCCATCTTGCACGAAGATCGAGCGTTACCATCTCGTGCACATAGCGTTGAGCAGCACGTGCCCGAGCATGAGGTCGACGAAGTACTGGTGCCCGATCTGGCCATCCCGCCACACGAGCTTGGCGGGGGCTCGGCCATAGTGGACCCCGTCGTTGCACCTATTGTCGTAGTGCCATGGAAAGGTCATGTCGAAATCGTCGATGACAATGTCCAAGGCGGCGTATGCCCTTAGCTTATCCAACACAATCAAATTGAATGCCTCCATTTTTTGGGGATTGTAAGCCAATGTTCTTGCATAGCCACCGGTTGTCACTGTGGTCCGGTATAGAAGTTTTGGTGGCACCTTATGCCTCTGCTTCACCCCTTGGATCACCTCGGACCAAAACGCTGCTGAGTAATCTGCGCCCCTGATGAAAGTGCGAACGCTAGGCCAGTACACCCCATCGTGCAAACCCGAATTCATGATTATAGTGTCTGGAACAACATTACCCGAAAAATACCCTTTTAGCATCTCTCTATACTTTGCATTTACTAGTGAATTCAAGCCCTGGTAGTTCCCCGTGTCGTTCGGGTGGCCATTGAAGATGCTGGTGAATCTGACGGTTTGGGATGGATTCTTCGGGTTCGTGATGTTGGCATCAAACCTTCTTGGAACAACCTGGACATCATGGACGTCGAGAATGAAGTGAAGGACGTTGCGAATCGTATCACAATGGTTCGAATCGCCCCACCAGAAAATCCATTTGTTGTTCAAGCATTCCCACGCCTCCTCGGTGGAGAACATCTTGAATGAACAATGAGCTGAGTATACCCACCCGTTGCTCTCCAGCACGCCCATCGGACCATGGCACCACGGTTTTTGGCAAGGGAAATTCGGGTCTTGGCATATAAACCGCCCGCCTTCATCGACGAGGCAGCTGTCGTTCTTGGCATGCCGAGTCCACCTGCCAGACCAAACCATTCTAGCAAGATCAGACCTCACACATTGCGGGATTGCTGGCAATTCAGTTGGGGATTTGGTGAATTTGATGGGGATAACTCGGAGGACACGATCAAACGCAAATCTTTGAGGCGAAAACCTCATTCCCTCGTAATGTTGAAACAATAGGATTATGGTGACATTGTAATCCCCATAGAAATCAGGGTGGACTTGGAGATAAAACTTATAAGTACCATTGCCCAAATCCTTAGTGGGAGGCCTAGACTTCCATTTCTCCCCGGACAAATCAATCTCAAAGTAATCGCCCCCCAAACAATGCGCCTGCCCTTTCTCGTCCAACGCCTGGAAAACAAACTCGTGGATATCCCCCGTAGACAACTCGAGGCCCTCACGACCATCCAAACCGGGAACCCTAATCCCCACACTCCTTGAATCCTTACATGGCTCACCCCCAGGAGCCAACCAAGCATCTAAAAGCTTTGATGAATAGTTATCCTCTAACTCAGCCAAAATCCAATTCCCAATTCTTGATCCTGAAGGCTCTATAGAAGAACCCCTCTCATTATCACTAAAATTCCCCAATTTCTCTTGGGGGGGCAAATTGGAAGCATTGGCATACCCTAAATCTTTAAATTCTGGCCTAAATTCTTTAGAACTATCATTGAATTTCAGAAGAACAAAATTTTTGGGGGCATTGGTGACACTCAAATTGACACTATGAGTGCCCCATAGAATCAAAATTACCAAACAAGCCCCCAGCATCACCAGCTTAAACCACCTATGAACCAGGGGGTTTGCCCTAAAGCTTCCACCTTTCTCAGACATCTGTGAACCCTTGATCTTGAAACCACAATCTATACATACATAATACTCTATATAGTATATATCAGCCAAGATCAAAACAGAAAACTTGAAAATCCCACACAAAATCTCACATCCAAAAAAGATTCAAGGAAAAACAATCACTGCCCTTCAAAGAAATGTAGCCCCCCGGGTCTCCAGGCTACCTGGTTGGAGGGCAAACCCCCAAAATCAAGCTCGAGAGGAAATATCCCAAACTCTCAAAGCTCTTAAAACCCACGGCCAAGATCATCTCTTGATTCACAATTTGGATTGCAACAAAAATTCAAAGAAATAAAGCCATGAAGAGATATATAATTGGCAGAACTTACAGCCCTTTTCTTTCTCCGGACCGTTGAAAAGTTGTGGAAGCTCTATATAAAGGTTGTGAAATGTGTAGAGAAGAGAGGAGATCTGAAGAAAATGGAGGGGGGTCGTTAATGGTCGTTAATAACGGAAACAGAAAATGACAGGTGAAGATGAAGAAACAAGAATGCGGAGATGGATTTGTTGTGGTGTCCATAATGCCCTTTGATTGCGGGAAGGGCATTTCTGTCTTTTTGTAGGATCTTCAGGTGGTTTTGCAACATTATATGCATGTTGCCAACTTCTAAATTTTAATGTGATATATACATTCTTTAAATTTACATTAATCATCAACTTCGCCCAAGATCCTGTCCCTAGAGTTGTTAGAGGATTTAAATCGTCAGTTGTTCGAGCAGCCCTTGAGATTTCCATCTCAACCATTATACTTTTGCGCACAAAGAAGTCATTGCCTATTTTTTTACGTACACAAAGTTTATGCAAGAATGTTAACATGCATCATGTATGAGTTAATTAATTGGTAACAAGGACAGTTACCAAAATAATTATGAGATTAAAGGGGTACTAGTTTAATCGTAAAAATATAAATTATTAAAAATAGAAAGGAATGCAAGTTGTATAAATTTTGATGCATTAATGATGTTTTCTAACGAATCCGACTTTGATCCAAAGCAATCAAAAGCTTCCATTTGGTATGGTATTAATTAAAGTGGGGGCCAGTTTTCCTATTTGGGTGTCACACCCATAAGTCATAATCAATGTTGTATGCCTCGACTCATTGACACCCATAAGTCATAATCAATGTTGTATGCCTTGACTCATTTTCTTTTTATGTTCCAACCCAAACTTAAGGCCTTTCACTACTTCTAAACTAGAGACATATATATCAAACATATTTGCTCAGATGACACCTCTGTAATTTTCCTTGAAGGAAGGTCACATGATCAAACTTCAGTGGTGAGGTATTGACTATTGACTCTTTGGGTTGCAACAGATAGAGAAAGTATAGAATAGATTTACTAAGAACTGCAAATATGTCCAAAACAAACCTGTAAAGTGTAATGATGTACAGAGATGAAAACAGTTTAAGTAATGAGACAATGCACAAGGATACAACACTAGACACAATAAACAATTCAGTGATGAGGGGAAGAAGGTGCAAAGTGACCATTCAACTCCAAGGGTCATCCCACCCACTAGGACCTTCTCTCTTGACAAAGTTCACTATGGCTTGGACAGCTTCTTCAACTCGGTTTGATAAAGAATGGTTTCCGTGCTCGATTTCAACTTTTTCAGCACCACCCATTGCTCTGCATAGCCTGTGCAGTTCAAAATGCATAGGCAAGAGGAAACAATTGAGTAATCTGCTATTGTGCGAATGGATTTAAGGACATGTGAGAGGCAAAGTATACTTGGCATCGCTGTCATTACAAAGTGGGAAAGACAAAAAACATGATAAAGATTAATGTGCTTGCCTATCGACCAATGCTTTCTTGTCAACATAATCCGGAACATATTCATCACCCATGGAAAAGATCACCTGAAGAAAAGGCTTCTCAATCAGTGCCCACCATTAACCATTTGGAGCAAAAGAGAGATGAAATATGTGTTGCCCACCATTAACCATTTACAATTTGTTAAGGAAACATGAAAGATTATAATCATGACTCCATTTCTCAAATTGTTACAGTCCAGAAGAAGCAATCTTTTTTGAAAATGGGAACACAGATAATACCTGACAAGGCGTGTTACACATGTGACCAAGTCTTTGTTTCAGCTGATCATCACTTAGGTCTGAACTGAATAAGTCATCATCACCATTGTAGGCACAAAGTGAGTGATATCTGCAAAATAGTTTTTATGAAGGCAGTGATGAGGAATAGAGAAAGGAGTTTGTTCATAGGGAAAGCAGAATATTTGAAATTTAAAGTTTAGGAATGGTGTATTCTGTTATCTGTAGACCTACACATCATGCATTCCTATGCTCCTAGTTCTCAAGAAGTTTGGTATAAAGTTGAGTAGAAAGGTTAAGCTAAAAAATTATTGTTCCTGTTCTTAAAGTTTATTTGTTTAAAGAGTTCCTCTGTACTATTATACTGCTATTTAAATTCAATTTCCATTGACTTTCATAAAAGTCATTCTTTGATATCTCATGCATAAAAGATAAACTCAGATCCCTTTGGCTCTGCATATATTGATCTCTCCCAAGAACAAGCAACTAATTCAACAACCAAGGCAATAAAAGTAATAAATAATGAAATGTGACAGTTTACAAACCAACAGCTAATGTTAGATGAGGGAAATAATAGTTCAAGGTGTGACCTAACCTATAGGCAGTTATAGGAGCATCTGGATTTGCTTCCCTTGGCATTAGTTCTGATCCTTGACCTTCACTTATCATCTTTGAGGCCAAATCAATCATTGAAGCGGTATCAGGAAGAGTCGCTCTGTATTCACGGTCACTAACTGGAGCCTGTACCAAAAAAAAACGGCACATTGTAATGAAAGAAAATAACAGCAGAACTGGATAGCATGAACTTGTAAATTAGCAACATTGAGTCATAAATGGCAATATTATAACTATTTTAAGATTCACAGGCAGCAAAATGCCTGCATTCTGTGTCTCTGTATCCGAGGCAAGACACTCAGTTAAGGGCCAGAAAATAATGCAAGCCTTTCAAGTACCCCTGCATCACATATTGTGCTTTGATTTGAGGTTGCTAGTTCAGTTGAAGGGAACAGGGAATGCTAGAGAGATGAACACACCAGTTAGCCCCTTAGAACAGACACAGAGAAACCAAGGAAGAAGGTTCTTCAATTGAAAATTTTCATTTTCTAAAACATGGCAAGTAAGCAAGTTAGACACCCATAAAAAGGACATAAGCATAGATGAAACCATTGATTAATTCTATGAAGTCAAGTGAAGTTGAGCAAGATGTGATGAAAACACACATACCAAATGAAGCAACATAAATTCTATTTTTGAGGTGTATTACCTGCAAAATGGCTGAACGAACTGCTCTAGAGCATGCAGCATTGGTACGCATGTAATGCACAATGTCCTAAGTTCAAAGGCAAATAGAGTTGTCATTCTGAGCTCTAATTGCATGAGATGCTCTTTACTTAGAAGATGGATTCTAATATAAAGCTTTTATAGTTTTATCATTTCAAAATTACAATAAAAAGAAAGGATTGACTACCTGACATCCAGTACTGTGTCCAAGAAGTACCACACCCTCAGAGTCTTCCTTGTTTATCAAGTAATTTATCAGCTGATCAAGCTCCATGGCATCCTTCAGGTATTATAAGCAGAAAGAAATTTTACAGACAATTACAAGGAAAAAAGGTCACACAACCATTTGCTAGAAGAAAGCAATTTAACAAAGGATACAAAGAAAAAACTTGCTCAAATGTTCACTCTAATAAAGAAATTTAACAGACACAAAGTGCAAGCATATGGGCCATCTGGCAGTAAAACTAAATTTAAGAATAAGTTAGATGGTTATTTCTTTGCAAGAACTTGGAGTAGAAAGTTATCACCGGATGAATAGTCATAATAGCCAGAGGTTAGAATATCTTGGACAGATTTAGAGTATCAAGCATGGAAAAAATCACACAACTTCTTTCACAAAAATGCTTTGAACAGCTAAACATGGTAAAATGACTGCCAAGTGACAACCGTGGTGTTCTCTGGAACAACAAAAACCAAGTTCTGGTGCTGAATGGACTGCTTTCTTTGTACATCAGTAAGGTGAATAGGGGAGCAGGAGCAAAAAGATGTTACAGAAATATCTTAGAAATCACAAGAAAATGGCCTGAATCTCTTTAATACATACAAATGAACGAAGAATTGTAAATAATAGTTCTTTCACATTACATATAATAGGTAACAATAAACAACTCTGTACTTCAAGAGAAACTGTCCCATACCAATGATACCATCAAATCAAAATACAAACATCATAGTATTGAAACAGAGAATCCAATTCCCAACTTCATAGACAAGTATATACCATTGTATAAATAATAAATACTCCGTAATAAATAATAAATAATTAATCAAATCAAGGAAAGCATCTAATATTGTGCCAATATCAACATTCTGAGGGATTGGAAACAACTACTTACTTGTTTCAAGCTTGAGGTTCCGTATCCACTATAAGATGAGGAAAACAGAAATTGGACCAGTGACCATTTCTCTCTATCCAAAGCAATTGCCAGCGGCTCCAAATATCTGCAAAAATCGAGACTATTAGCTTCAGAAACTTCAAAACATTAAAATATAGTGAGACAGATCCTATTTTGTACCTAAAAGAAAGAGTTAACTTGTCCAAAGATTCCAATAGATTATTAATGTGTGGAAAATTATGTCTTTTGTTAATAAACCAATACTCCAAGAGCAGCAAGAGCCTTTCTCAGTTTGTCAAGGTTTCATACTGTTTCTTGAATTAATAGTGTCAAATATACTAATGATTTCCAGTGCCCCCATTCTCCATTGGATGTACCGAAAGCAATAAATATGTACTAATAACTCACGGAGCCAAAGGTACAAATCATGTAAATATTTTGTCCTCCTCTTCCTAGTTCCACATTTGTAGAGGAGCTCCCATATAAATTTCAAACAGATATTGTCTTTCTCACGGGCCTCTTAGTATAATTTACATTCAGCAAGGCTAATGTAACCATCGCCAAATTGATCTAAGAACTATGTGAATGCACAAAGTTTAAGAAACCACTATATAAGATAAGATTAATCAACCTTCTCTGGAGAAAAATACATTCCAAGCCAAGTTCTATAGTTTAAACAATACCAACAACATCAATCACAAATCACAAGAAGTTCAACAACTTGAAACACACCACAAACTTCTTTCCAATACATACTCAGTAGCCAAAAATCCATCTGTCAGTCCACCTATGAAAATGACTTGTTGTTTGTAGTCACCAGTCTTGAAAGCTACCTGCAAAACAGTGCAACAGATAATTAGAAAGGATGTCATGCTATGGCTAGCGCCCTAGCAGCATTACCAAACTACAAGACACATTAAAATTTAAGAAATTATGCACTACTGTTGTGTATGATTTCTTTTACTAAGGCAGGCATTGGCAAATTCCCCTTACTCTATTCTCAAACACATTAATTCTGAGCAGTAAGCTAATTGCACCATATTGTATTTACATTGAAAAGGAAAATTCAAATCCAATCTTCATACTTCCTAGTCCGTAGATATCACATTCTGTTTCCACAGTCAGAAAAGGTACATAATACATTAATACAAAGGATCATTTAACAGGTCCCCATCCAACCATCGCTGAATCAGAGAAGATGCTATTTACAAATCGTTGAACATCTCCTCTAAAAAAAAAAAAAAAAAAACATAGTTGCGCACATAAATACCATGCTCTTGGAACACTTAGGCACTACGGAACTAAATTTACAGATAGTTTTCACTTTTCAGAGAAGATTAGCAAGAAAAACACTGCAACTTCGGTAATCTTTCTGCATACCTGAATAGGCTTAGGTCCGTACTTTAACAGGACTCCACGGAACTGCTTTTTCCGATTAATTGGCGATTCGGAGTCGCTGGCGGCGGAAGCGGTTGGATTATTAGGCATCTTAACGCTTTGTGAGCGACCTCGAACAATGCCGGAAAACCACGAACCGGTGGATGATGCGGGTGGAGAAGCTGCCATCGACGGATCCATTCGTTACATCTCCATCTCCGACTTGAATCCGGAGATAGATAGGAGTTTAGGACTGTCAGTGCTCGGTGTGAGGGGAAGTAGTTAATCTCTTCCGTGGTCAATGAATCTTTGGTTTGATAACTTGCTTGTTGAATTTTTTATTTTCAAAATTTGTCTATGTTTTTTCGTATTACTTTTTCCTTGTTTTAAATTTTAATTCAATCTTGAAATTTTGACCCCTAAAGTACTTAGTTCCAAAAAAAAAAAATACTTATATATTAAACCAATGATGCCCACTAATGAAAATTCATAATCACTACTTGATAATATGCAATTTGATAAATTTTACAAACTACACAATATAAATAAATCATATTAAGATGACGGATAAGGTTTCCATCCGGACAGTGCTTTTTGTGCGGTCACTCACCATTAAGTACGTATAATTGAACCACAAAATGTTCGAAAATGCACTCTATGTGTAATGTACGTAGTGTGGTATATTTTTTGGTGTGTGGTGTATTTTGTGATGCATTATTACATTTTATTATGGTGCAATTCTAACACTATATGGTAGATTTTTACATATTTAATGGTGAATGTATATCGATCGCACGAAAAACATTGTACACATTTAAACTAGTATCTTAACAGCATCCACAATGATGCATATTTGGTGGTTTATATAAAAAAAAAAAAGCCAACATGACATGAGAGAGGAGAGAGAGGGAGAGGGAATCTTCCGTAATGGGGGATAATAACACAGTAAAAGCTAACCAAAATAATTTACAATCCTCTGCTGTTGTGCGCGTTTCACGCACAGCAACCGTCCATGCAGGCGCGTGCAGTAGGCGCATCAGATGTGCCTGACAACTTTAGGTTTTTTTTTTATTTGTTTTTTTTTTCTCTTATTTTTTCTTTTCTGATTATACTTACAAAAGCTCTTAAAAATTTGCGAAAAAAATATATTGATAAGGATGCTTTAAAGCGAACATTGTGCAAGTAACTCCATCTAGAGGTGTGGAATACTACGAATTTGTACGTACCAAAAATGTAGCAACCTCTTCAAGCACCGTAAGTGCCTTGAATTATTTGTGCTTCTGGAAAAGTTATTACGCCGCCAAGTTGGAAGATGACTATGGTATGAAACTTCTACATGATTCAATCATTTACCTTCTTATGAAATTTCAAATTTGTACTTCATATATGTAAAGATGACAAATAAGGATAAATTTGAATTATATGCTTTATTAGTAATTAATTATATAAAAATTATTTTAAATAAAATGATTGTATCAAATATAAAATAGAGTTAATTATTAATATAATCCATTAACTATAACAAAATTATTAATTTAGTTATTGACTATTTATTTATTTTTAATCCAATTAACCCTCCTATTATGAAAACTCAACTCAATTAATTTAAAATTCCATCCTGCATCGATCATATTCATATCCTTTGCAATATTTGGAGAAAATGGATCGGACAAGGCCTGTTTATGTGAACCACAAGAGCACATCAACTGTTGTGGTTCCTCATTCTCCAAATGGCATTTTCTTTTACTAGCCATAAACGTTATGGCTCTATTGGCATTTCAAATGCAACGAGACCACAAACATACAAAAGCTGCTGCTCAGATGCTTGCACAAGTTATGTCACATCCATTAAATGATGAGGAGGATGAGGATGATCTTTTATTCATGACCATGCACATCCATATAATAGGAGAGGTATTTTAGATCGACTTTCAAGTTGTTATTAGTTTGGAATGTAATTGAGATCATGATACTCTTTGTTTTGGTCAATACACTATAAGTGAATTAGAATTGGAATCGCACAAGTTGGTAGAACGTCCTGTTTCTACTAGTGAAACGGGGAATATCATGTTGAAGATTTGACGTGGTACATCACGGTTGGGTGCTTAGATTAGTCATGGCACGTAGTAGTTGTTGATGTGATGGTTGGCCAAACGGCAATAGATATGACATCTTTTACTAACCGCACTAAACCTATTGGCCGGGTTTTCGTTCTCCGCAACAAAGAAATGAGAGCAGGCTGAGAGCTAATGAAAGATTTAATAACCAACGACCTTGTTTCTATACTTTTATATACATGAGTCACCCTATATTTCGCTATTCACACATCTCTTACACTCACTCATCACGTTGGATAAGGAACCACTATGCTCCCACATGATATTCAGTTGGTAGTTAAGTAGTAAACTGTGAGTAAGAATTCACGATCGAGACTTGATAGCCACAACGTCAGAGTTACAATCAATATGATGAGCTTTTTGTGGGTACTAAACATGAATCTTTTCACCAAAAGACTTCCAAGACATGATAATTTATTACTTTATAATCCTGTCGAGTCAGAGTGTGAAGACTATCGGAGTGGGGTATTGCGTTCTCCTTTAACCAAGCCAACTTATGTCCACAAAGTACTACCAATACCTCAACTTTCGCTACACTACACCAGCTAATAATTTAATAATTTGAAATATTATGTTCTCAAAAACAAAATTGAAATATTATTTAGGGTCCCTATTATTTATATTGACTTATCGTCTAGTATATACACATATATTTGGAGTCAATAATCAATGCTTGGCTTGAATTTTCTGTGAAATGGATTAGTCACGAGATAGGAAAAAAGAAATTTCGTACGGGGTTGCGGAATGCGGAATGGCATTTGGTCATTGAAAACAACCCATCGGACATTCGCACGCGTAAACGTTAAAAATCAATCTGAAATGAAAATTATACCGCGTGACTATAAACTTGTAAACAGGTCTTAAAATTTAAATCACAATATTTTTTTATTTGAATCGATCAGTTACAAATTTAGTTAAAATATAATTTATTAGTAGTTTTATTGTATTAATCATCAATATTGTATAATTATTTGAGATGTAAACTACTATGTAGTGTGATAATTTTTTATATATTATATCATTATTCGAGATGCTAAATATTGTGTAATGTGATCACATCTATGGTACAATTGATTCTTTGAGGCTATGTTTGGCAAACCTAGTTGAAATGGTAACTGAAAGCTGAAAAGTAGATGAAAGCTGAAAAGCTATAAGCTCGAAGCTGAAATCTGAAGAGCTGTTAAGCTAGCTGTTATGCTTAAAAGTGTTTGGTAAAATTAGTTTTTTTATAAGTTGATAAATGTAAAAAAACTAAAAAAGACATATACATAAAAGTTAAATAATTTTAAATTTAATAGGTTTGTTTACATATTAAAATATAAAATAATGAAATCAATATAATTTAATAAAATATAAAGTAAGAACATATATTTAAAAATATATAAAGTAAAACAAAATGTTTATAATTCATAAAATTAGTTCATACAAAAATTATTGTTCAAACACAAATATCAAATTAAAATTACAACGAAACATATTGAAGAAAAAATGTCAAAAGAGTTTTAATTGGGATGAATAAATGATGTCATTTATTTAAAATAATAAGGATAAAGATGGAAAAAAGTTAAGAAGCTACTAACTTATTTTTGAAAAGCTACCTGAAGTAGCGTTTCAAAATAAGCTCTTATTTTAAGCTATTAGCTTATTTTGAGAGCATTACCAAACAAAGCTTATAGCTTATTAGTAGCTTAAAATAAGCTATAAGCTCCTAAATAAGCTCTACCAAACACAGCCTGAATTGGATATGATTGAGAAATCATAAAATATAGGGAGTATATTACATTATAAGAAATTATGAGCCAGACTACGAGGTGTCATGAGCAGGCGGCAGATCCTAACTGTAGCCGAAGGCACCTTTAAGCACATATCATATTAATTCTCGTTTGCACCGGACTGACAGAATTAAAGACGAAGTATTGTTCATATTGATTTTTCCATACGAGATGATTCAAACTCACAACTTCTCTTAAGGGATGAGAGTGCACGACTACTCATACCAATCAAGCTGGTTAAAAAATGTATATAATTATTTGAGACTAATTACTAATTATGTTGAATTTTAATCAGTTCATTTGAGGTACAATTGAGGCACGAGACCAGAAAGGACTTTAGATTTATCTGCATTATTACACGGAGTACAACTAAACCAAAATAAAGGGGGAAAAAGAAGTAAAAAAGAGTTGCTGCCATAATCCGTATAGAAAGTCATTTTTTCGACTGATCGGAAAAGAAGGCTCCCGCCGGAGGAGATCAGAGCTCAAAGCCAAAAGTATGCATCTAATCAATGCGCTGGCGGTGGTCCGAATGACCACAAGGGAGATGACGCTAGGCGCAGAGATAGAATTCGGCACATTCACATGGTATCTCTACGTCGGGATCTCATGTGTCCTAGTCCTCTTCGCCGGAATCATGTCCGGCCTCACCCTAGGCCTCATGTCCTTAGGCCTTGTCGAGCTCGAGATCCTCCAGCGCAGCGGAACTCCTACCGAGAAGAAACAAGCAGGTTCTTCACCATTTCATTAATCACGCCAATACTTCATGTCTTCATCTGTGTACCAGTAATTACTGCCTATATCTATGCGTAGCTCCGTAAGTATCAGAACGATTTGGAAGTTTACACGGGAATAGAAAATTTCAAAGTTTCAAGTAAAAGTTTACTACCTCAATTTTATGATAAGGTAAAGCCGTAAAGGTAATTACACAAGATGTGGAGGTATAGGGATGATTAGGTGATATGTGCAATTAAGCTATGTGGCAGCTTGTAGACGCTGTGAGTTTATGGATGTGATGTTGATCTTATGTAAGTTGTGGCAATTGAATTTAGGCTGCTCTTAGGTTTTGTTGATTTCATGTGTATGGATCAACTAATTTTAGCAGTAGAGTTGTTGAGCAGTAGTCTTTAATATGGCTGAAGACAAATGGGTAAAATAGGACTATGCTTCAGAATGTGGTCTTCTCTCTAAAGGCACAAATGGATTAAGTAAAATGGAGAGAGAGAGAGAGAGATAGAGAGAGAACTCACATGATAAGAGGATACATAGATGAAACAGAACTATGATCAATCTTTTGGGGTTTAAGTGGGGTACGCTTGAAACTGTAGCAAATTCTGATACATCACATTGTTTTTATGCCAGTAGCAGATTTCATATATCATTATTCATTAACTTTGAAAGTATCTTTCTCACTCATATATTTACTGCATTTCATGCAATGTGTATTTTCAGCTACAATATTCCCAGTTGTTCAAAAGCAACATCAGCTTCTTGTAACCTTGCTTCTATGTAATGCTGCTTCAATGGAGGTAACAACTAAAATGACTATTTTCTTGAATAGATTTTCTAGTTCCTTGCATAAATTTGCAAAGTGTAATGAGTATATGTTAAACTCTAGTATGCTAATTAAATAATTGATAGAATATAGCTTGGGGAGGGTGGAAGAACTAGTGGTAAAGAGTACAACAGAATCTACATTCACCTCATAGACACCGAGATTCTACATCTTCTCAACCATAACCATATAGAATAGTTGAAAAATTGAAAATAAAAGAAAAAATAAAATTGAAGAATTATACTAAAACTCACTCCCATTAATTTCTCAATGATAAAAAATCTTAAATATAACGAAATAGAATGAGCTTTACGCCTTTACCTCCTAGATTTAAAGAAGTGAGGCATATTATCTCGTTCTATTATTCATTGCATTGTTAATCGAGCCTGCCTCCACCTTCATGGAACTGTAAGACAACATATGAACTACAAGAATATTGGGCAATATGGAGGGTTTAAGTCTAGTAGTTGAATTTTCTTATAGAACTGCTGATTCTGGATGATGATGATTGGATTGCTAGTATGCTTAATTAATCTTGAAC
The DNA here is from genome assembly GCF_003576645.1 of Ipomoea triloba. NCBI lineage: Eukaryota > Viridiplantae > Streptophyta > Magnoliopsida > Solanales > Convolvulaceae > Ipomoea > Ipomoea triloba. Next base: position 29,119,283 of record NC_044928.1, on the reverse strand, counting down.
CCATGACTAACGGTCCAAGGGTATTTATGAGAGGATATTTATTATTTAAATTTTTTTTTTTTCTTCAAGAACTATGCAATAATATGTTTTAATTGATAGTAATATAATAATTAAATTTTTTATACTTCTTGGAATTCGCAGGCCCTTCCTATATATTTGGACAAAATTTTCAACCAATATGTTGCTATTATCCTGTCTGTAACTTTTGTGCTGGCATTTGGAGAGGTAAGTTCCAGGCAAATACTATAATTAGGTTCTGTAGTATTTACTTCTAAGAACTATTTCTTATGCTTTGATCCTTCTGTCTTTCTTTGCTGACAGGTTATTCCTCAAGCAATATGCACCAGGTATGGACTTGCTGTAGGAGCAAATTTTGTCTGGCTTGTTCGCTTTCTAATGATCGTTTGCTACCCTATTGCCTATCCTATTGGAAAGGTAATTTCTCCTCTATGTGAAATACTGAAATTGCTTTACAAGTAAAGCTTTGCAATCATTAACTTTATTTAGATGTTGTAGTCTAGAGGAAATATAGTTTCTGTGCTGCACCTGCTGTGTGATGTTGAAATTGGAAGTTGTTGGGAGTAAATATTCTGTTAACTTTGATAACATGATACTTAAACTATTTGAGTAAATTGCAACTTGATTTGTGATGGCTTCTGTTCCAGATTCTGGACTGGGTATTAGGACATAATGAAGCTTTGTTCAGACGTGCTCAGTTGAAAGCTCTTGTTTCTATCCACAGTCAAGAGGTCAGTGTCTCTGTTTTTTTTTTTTTTTTTTTTTTTTTTTTNTTTTTTTTTTTTTTTTTTTTTTTTTTTTTTTTTTTTTTTTTTTTTTTTTTTAATGAATGATAAATTATCAACTGGTTTAACTTGAATGTCTTTTGCATGTGGATAAGTTCTATTACATGTTTTGGAAATCCATATTAAAGTGGCAATTGCATTTTTACTTTGTTATGTTAATGATTTCAATCTGCAGGCTGGCAAGGGGGGTGAACTCACACATGATGAAACAACTATTATTAGTGGAGCACTGGATTTGACTGAAAAGGTAATCTGAGTGCTGAAATAGTCTCATACCCACACCTTCAAAACATGACTATGTTTATTGGCTGTACACCTATTGCATGATAACACCTTCTAATCTTAATTAATTTATATTAAAATGCTACATGAAGCATTAATAATTAAATCTTACCAACATATTCTTTAATCTTCTCTTCTTCATTAACATGTTATGTAGTGCATATTGCTGGTCTCTTTTCCTCCCTCAATCCTACGATCATCTGAATTTGATCCTCTTATCTAAGATGCTTTCTCTCTTTTTATCTCTTAGGGTTTTGCCATTATTTAGGGTAACAGTAGAAAGGATGGACCATGGATAATTTGTGTGTGTGTGTGTGTGGGGGGGGTGGGGGGGGGGGGGGG
>NC_044928.1:29001489-29117637 GCF_003576645.1 Ipomoea triloba | reverse complement strand
GGGGGGGGGGGGGGGGGGGGGGGGGGGGGGGGGGGGGGGGGGGGGGGGGGGGGGGGGGGGGGGGGGGGGGGGGGGGGGGGGGGGGGGGGGGGGGGGGGGGGGGGGGGGGGGGGGGGGGGGGGGGGGGGGGGGGGGGGGGGGGGGGGGAGGGTATGATGGTGTAAAGTTTATCTCAAGTTGGCCAATTGGACTTCAGTTTTTAAATATTAGGTAGATCATAATTATGGATCTCTTCAATCTTCTCTCTCTTTATATATGTGTGCATGCTCAAGTGTGTTTGTGTGTATATAAAATCAAAATAGTCTGGCATAAGTGGGTATATTGATTTCTTGTTTTCTTTTATTTGCATTTTCTAATTCTTCCTACCAGACAGCTGAGGAGGCCATGACACCCATTGAATCAACATTTTCACTGGATGTCAATTCAAAACTAGACTGGTGAGTACCATTAAAGACATGCACTAGTTTCCATTATATATATAACAGTATTGTGAATGCTCTGTTTAGTTGCTTTTAGGTCAACTTCAACGTGAAGTTTATGGCTCCACTAGGTTCAGTAGGGATCATTGTACTTTTTATCAAAGGAGAATCAGCTATTAAGAATTAAGAGTGTGACTGATATTTATTAGTGCAACAAGCTGCAGTATAATTTTAGCTTCTCTATGTGAATGATGTTATGGAACTATTCTAATTTTAATTTTTTTTAAAGATCCTTGGACTCTCAGTGACTGATCAATTATCAAATGGGTATACAATCTCTGTGAAGTTCTTATTCTCTAGAGACATTTTTTTTAATGGTTAATGAACTTCTGAGAAAAGATTATCATCGTTTCTAGTGCTGCAAGAACATTGTTTGCCTCTCCAAAAATGCAACATTTTCATCACCTTTGCTCCAAAATTAACTGTTGAAGACTTGGGTCATAGTACAACTTTAGGATCCAGATTATTCACAAGGTTCAAACTGAGTGTTATAACATGATTGATTTCTCTTTGTTTTCAATCCAGTTTCTAGTGCAGGAATGTAGACCATACCGGCATACCTTTATTTTCATCCTGAACATTTTTGTTGCCATGTGTTAAGTTTCTGGGATAATAGTGGGTTCCTTAGATGAATGATTTTCCACAATTTACCTTATTTGCACTTTTGTATGCAAAAGCAAATTCGTAATACACTGACAAATTAGAATGTGTGTGTGTGTGTGTGTATCCTTTGTCAGCAAACAGTTTTTCATTTTGTCCCGTGCAGTTTGCATATATTCTCAAAAAAGGTTAATCTCTGCTAGTAATGGACCACTGGAATGTTGATTAACCTTCTTATTTCCTTATCTTGTCTTTCCCTCATGTCAGGGAAGCAATGGGAAAAATTCTTGCTCGAGGTCACAGTCGAGTCCCTGTCTACTCTGGCAATCCAAAGAATATTATTGGGCTTCTGCTGGTGAGTTCTTAATCCCAAGAACAATTTTGAACAGCAATCATGTTACTCTAGTGAGTTTTTTTCATGTTCTCATATCTGCACAATGCTAGGTCAAAAGCCTTCTTACTGTTCGGGCAGAAACTGAGACCCCAGTTAGTGCTGTTTCTATCCGCAGAATTCCTCGGTATGTATTTATCCTTTACTCACTTGCTTTTATGATTGTATGTGAAAATCATTGTTTATTAATTATTATGCATCTCTTCAGGGTTCCTTCAGATATGCCCCTCTATGACATACTGAATGAGTTTCAGAAAGGTAGCAGTCACATGGCTGCTGTAGTGAAGGTGAAAGGCAAAAGTAAAAACCCTCCATTAATAGAAAATGAACAATCTGAAGCAGCTGAAACTGATGGGGATTCTCAGTTAACTACTCCTTTGCTCACCAAGAAGGATGAGAAATCGGATAGTGTTGTGGTTGATATTGAGAAGGCAGTGGTCCCAGCTCCCATAAACATCCTAGCATCTAATGATACTGAAACAAATGGCTTGCCTCAATCCTCAGAGGATCTCGAGGATGGTGAAGTAATTGGCATCATCACCCTGGAAGATGTGTTTGAAGAGCTTTTGCAGGTTGGCTTTGGTTCATTTAATTCCCATTACATCTCTTTCATTTGTTGTGGTTGGAGGTAAAAGTAACTGTTGCAAAATTCCAAAATGATGCAGGAGGAAATAGTAGACGAGACCGATGAGTATGTTGATGTACATAAAAGGTGCTCAAATACTTGCAAACTTAGTTTATCTTTAAGATTAAAAAGTTTTGAATCAATTAATTATTCTCGCACCATTGCATGCAAAATGTAAAATTTATTTGATGTTGCAGGATACGTGTGGCTGCAGCTGCAGCTGCTTCATCAGTGGCACGTGCTCCATCGATTAGGAGGCTGACAGCCCAAAAAGCAGCTGTAAGATCATATTCTCTTACCCTTTACCTTTAGAAAGACTGATCCAGATACTGAAACTCTTTTATATGCTTTTACCATTCATCTTCTATTACGGGGCGTTTGGTTGGAAGGAAGAAATTAGGGGGGAAAGAATTGCAGTTCCATAGGAAAAGAATAAAGTAGAAATTCAAATTTCATTGTTTGGTAGGCAGAAATAGAATTACTGGGAATTGAAATGGAAGAAGTGATATAAAGACTAACATGCCCTTGTGTAATAATAATAAGGGCAAATTTGTCAATACAATATTTTTTCCTTTCCCATTTGCTGTGGAATTCCAAACAATGGAATTGTACATGCTAAAGAATTACACAAGGGAAAAGAATTCCAATTCCTGTGTACCAAACAAGCCATTAGTGTTAATGCCTTGTATTTGCAGCAAAAAAAAACTATATTTTGCCTCACTTCTCACATCTAACTGGAAAATATGAATAAGAATTCTGAATCAGTCACGCAAATAGTTACTTCATGGGAGCAATTGTGGCGCTATCTGAATCTCTTATTTGATTGTTTTGCTGTTGAACTGCACTTTCAACAGTTAGAGCTTTGTGTTACTTACATGCTGTGAAGGCAAGTGTTAAATATTGCATTCTGTTTTCTGAGGTTCGTTTTCAATTACGCAGGGAGGCCAGAATAGACAAGGACAGACCCCGAGAAAGTCAAGCGAGGATGTCAGGAGAGGACATCTCAGCGAGCCTCTTCCTGGGAACAAGAAATAGGTAATGCAGCCATGTTTTCTAGAGTTTATTCAGAGTACGTAATTTGTTTAGACTGTATCCTCTGAGAATGCCATGAAAAGAGAAGGTGAAAGAAAAAAGGCATCCTTTAAGAGGCTCTGTAGTTTATGACCGACCAAAATCCAAATTTTACTGAGATTTAAATGTGTGAATGCGAAGTGTATATTACTCCGTATATTCTTTTGCACTCTGTTACTTCTTCCCATGTTGAAATGATATTTTTTATAAAAACCATGGCTTCTTTTTCTCCATATTGTGAAGAATACAGACTTGTTATAGTTGGTGTCTCAGGCCAAGAAGCATCTGGCTATCCATCTTTCGTTCTGTATTTTCTTTTGATTAAAATTTCAGGGGCCCACCGACTTGATTATCGTAAATTATGTCGTAGATCAAGGTCTTCTATGCATTTTGGCATTGTGAACTCCACTCTAGATTATGTACATCGAGTTAATATATTATTTATCTCTTTAGTTAACTTACATAATATGTTAATTGCAACGTGTAAATAATATGTTAACTAGCATAACTTGGATAAGGTCTACATAAAGTGTGCATGGTGGTATAACGATTGTTTGATTTTCCCCCTTAAGTTTTAAGTGTTAGAATAATTAAATAAAAAAATGTGTCGAATCGGCCTAAGTATAATGAATAGTACAATTAGAATTCAAAATTGTCAGTTTCTGTCTCATGAGATGGCTATTCCTTCATTGATGCATCTCCCTTCGAATCAAGACTTTGCCTAAGCACCTTATTAAAATTCAGTAAGTCCATAATTAATCTTCAAAATCCCATATCGCACTTCATTGAATAACATGCATCTTAGCTTCCTCTATATATAGTTATCCACAAAAGGCAAAATTCTCTCATCTCCAATAGAATCTCCAACTTTGATGAGAGAGGATAGTATGTGGAGGCATCTCCCTCCATAGTTGGCCTCACTACTTGGATGAGAATTAGTACCAATGGAAAAATGTGACCAATTTTCAATTTGAACCCCTATAGATTTTGGACTCCCATGCATACAATTCACAAATGTACTACCAATTCTTCCAAACCATAAATATAAAATTTGGTCCTTCCGGTTAAATTGTAGTTGTCCGAGTTAAATAATTAAAAATTAGTTGAAAAATAAAGATTTATAGATAAAAATTGCTTAGTCTTTTTCATTACGATACGATCCCTTTGAAATTCTATATATATATATATATATATATATATATATATATATATATATATATGATAATAAAATCCTAATAAAATGTAAATTTTGAATTGATTGCCTATCCTTACATCACTTTCATTTCCTTCGTACGCTACAATCATTTGTGTCATCCTCTACACCTTCTATAAGTGTCATATATATTTTATACTATAATAGTTAATTTTTGTGAAATTTATTGTATAGTAGTAGGACATGACACATATTTTTGTTTTAAATTTTATTTTTTAGAATTTCCATTATGATTTAATGATTGCATATCCAAATAACAAATTTTGAAATAATTTTAATTCTAGTTTACTATCAAATAATCACATATAACTCTTGTTAAAACTCATTTCAATTATATATTAAGTATTTGATTCAAATTCCATTTCCTATTTCTACTACATTCGAAAAAACAAAGAGTACATGTATTTTCATGCATATGTTTGTGTGTGTGTATATGTATAAGAATACTCAACAATACATTAAAACTTGTAATTAAGCCTTAAGTAGTATCAAGTATCTATATGATAATATATAGATGGCATGCATTTGAGTGAATAATTGCCCTAATCATATTGCAGTGTCAGCAGTATTTATTGTCACAAGTATTACTATTAACCATGCCCAAAGGAATGACTGAATGAGAGGAGAATGGTTCTCATACCAGAATGTTATAAATTACCAATATTATCTTATAAGTGGAATTTATCTAGTGCATAGTAATTTGTTGCTAGTGTTTTATTTTATTTTATTTTTTATTTTAACCTGTCTCGAACACCGTTACAACTTACAAGCAAGAACCGAATTATTTGAACCTCCAACCTTACAGTTATAGATAGTATAACTACGATATTAACATAATAGTTTTACTTTCTAAGAGTATACATCATAGGATTCATAGGTATAATTATAAAGAATTGCACCGAAACCCTAGAAAAAGAGAGGAGAAATATAATATCTGCAAATTAAGATATATATGCTTTAATTTCTTCTTCTTCTTCTTAACAAAAACACATCAGAGATGCTGCTGAGCTTGTTTACCTGCAGTTTCATATATGCTTAGCAAAACATGAACACTACACATATAGTGCATGAACCCTTACAAGTAACACAAAGTATACAGACATATATATCTTCATATCTATTATCCATGTACAAGTTAAAACTCATAAAAATCTGATCTGATCTGGCTGCTTATTCATCATCTTCATCGTCATCATCGCCATTATTGCACCGATCTTTCCAGCTGATAAGGATGATAGAACATCTCCAGATTATATAGAGCCGTGTTCTTTGCTCCTGAATGAATCTCCCACACTTCTGCCGTATTTTGAGCTTCTGCATTTGCAGCACCCAGCTGCAGATTGGTGAATTATCCTTTCCCATTATGATTAAAGATATGCAGAAGAGTGTACAGACAAAGGGTGAGAATCTCGAGACTGATTAGGCGATTTGCGATTTATCTCTTCCAATTGGACAGGAATTCTGGGGGCTTAGGGTTTGGAAAACCTAATGTATCAAGAAAAAGAAAAAGAAATGGATTGAATGATTTTCTTTCTTGTTCTTGTTGTTGTTGTTGTGATGCATATATGTTGTGGTAGCCAGAAATGGTGGGTTTTGTGGGTGCATATATACTGCTGTTGTCACTGTGCAAACTGCACTCCTTACACGTTCAAGCACAGGAGATGGATATGATTGTTGACAGGTGTGGGGCCCCTTGGGTGGGCCCCACCTGTTTGTAAAAGATGGGAATATGCCAAGTCATCTCCTTGTCTCCCTGCCATGGTAGAGGGGTGGGTTGGGGTAGGGGCCTAGGGGGGATATATATATATGAATATATGATCATCTATATTTCTGGTTTGCTGTTAATTTAATCTGAATTATTATATTCTTGCAACTGCAGGTAGAGAAGAAATTTTCTAATTAAAGTTTCATTATTGTTGTGATTTGTAAGAGATTATATATATTAGATTCTATTCTTGCAATTATTGAAGATACCAGACCACTATTTCTTATAGGTATATATCATAAGTAATGTGTATGTATATTTAATTTGGGAGACTAGAGAAACTGCATCCACTACTTGGGAGCGTGCATTAGGTAAACTTTGTTAGGTAGAATTAAGAATTAAGCTTTATTAGGTAAGATCAGAGTTGGTAGCATGCATTAGGTAAACAAAAGGTAGAGTTAAGAATTAAACTCTGCTCGTGACCTTTTGATAAACTTTATTAGGTAAAATCATAGTTGGGAGCGTGCATTAGGTAAACTTTGTTAGGTAGAGTTAAGAATTAAACTCGTGACCTTTTGATAAACTTTGTTAGGTAAGAGTTAAGAATTAAACTCGTAATCTTTTGATACGAGAATCATGTCCTACTCATTTGGTCACCCCTCCATAGCGCCAACCTAACGAGACGTCCATTGTAAAACTTGAATTCTTATATTGTATGTATTACATTCAATTTGCAACTTCCATTACCCTCTAAAAAAAGGTCTTGTATATATAGTGGTGCAAATCTATTTCCCAAATCGATGTGAACGAAACAGGTGCTTTTCAAAGTTTTTCCATCTTCATTTATAACTCAAATGAAGTCTACTTTGAGAATCAATTCCTTATTTATCTCTCAATCGTTTTAAGCCTACAATATATGAATTTCTTTGTCTCACTACGAAGAATCTGAATTCACTTTGACCTGAAATCAGAAGTAGACCCACATATATATACTTGTGCCACAAAATAGACACTTAAAATGTCATTTTATGCTAAATATTCCAACAATAATACATGCATATACATATACAAATACAAATACATATATAATACACACACACAAACCTCAAAGTCCTCAACTTTAAGATACAGTAAACAAAGCAGGGTTCATGCTGTCTGACTGTCCAAGCTTCAATATTCTCACCAACAACTACAGTTGGCATGCTTGTATGTGGCTTACACAACAGTGATGCTTCATTTCCAGACAGCACCACCATTCTCATATTAATATTTTACATATTTGTGTCCCCTGTGCATATATTTGTCTCCTGTGCAATAACCCATCTGCAAATGCATGCATACACATCACAAATCACCTTTGCAGCAGAAGAAGAAAGAAAGAATATTATTAGAAATGCTTTTTTGGATAACTGTTGGAAATCAGATAATATAAATGATGAGTTGGTTTAAGTATAAATAATGTGGTTTGTTAGGTCGTATTTTGGAGAGTCGAGTTCAGCATTAACCATTGGAACATGAGGTTGACGCAATCTATAGCTTTTGGCTTGGCGTAGTGCAGGAATGACAATTTCAATCTACCTCGCGGATATCCACCTAAATCAATTTCGCATGGATCGGGTTTTTGGGTGATAGTGTTTGATGGGTCTTTAAAAATTAAATCCGTAATAGGTACTCGTACCGGGCATTTGCACCCGGTGAGGTGGGGGTAAGTTTTGGAAAAGTTCCATCCCATACGGGCTGGATGGAGAAAATATAAGGTGGGTCGGATGGTAGATGTAGCCTTCCCTGACTCACACAGTCACACCCGACTCATTGTCATCCTTACGTAGTGTGGTAAGTGCTCGAGAGAGCAAGTCATATGTTCGAACCCCATTGAAAGTATGTTGTGCAATTAAGGCTAGAAGGTCCTAGGAGGGGATTGTTGAGATTGTTGGGCGGCGACTCAAAGAGGCGCTAAAAAGGGAATTGGGATTGTCTAGCACCACGTGGTGATTGTTCGGCGGCGGCTCGAAAAATCGAATACACCTTCCTACCATCAAAACATGGAACTATTGCTACGCAAGTATAAAAAAAAAAAAAAAAATTAAATTACTTGCGTCTTAGCTATAACTTTTGGTATATAATGGTAAATGTTTAATCTGAAAGGGTTTAATAATGATTTGAACTTTTTAGAGACCCCAGTACTGTCAAGCCAACTGAGTGCAACATCAAGTTCAGATGAACTCAAGCTTGATGAAATTGAATCTTCTTAATATGGACCCTAGCTACCTTAATCAAACAAACAGTACAAGGATCTGTTTATGGGGAAACATTGATGTCCCACTGCCATGTTAAAGGAATGGAAGAGAAGTCTTCAGACCTTATCTTGAAAACAAGGGAATCAAAGATAAGATCTTTGGGTAACAGATCAACTCAAAGTGGACCTAATTAGCAAAAATTTGAAGATTGATCTCCATTCTCCAGCTAATTTTGGCTCAGAGCTATTGGTTGTGGCAACTTTTGGCCCCTGGCTATTAATCTCACTGTGTTTTGGTTGTGACAAGAAAGTCAGAACAATCTGTTGCTCCTCTATGTATTAGCATGCCATTCTTGAACTCAAAAACCCTAGTTAAGTCTGTTGGACTGCTGGCTTGATAACTATAGAGTTCTAAGTTTGACTCGAATGATAGGGTTTATTGGCTTTCTTGGTTTGAGCTGGTCATCTATAGACAATCTAGGCTGGTTTACTTTATTGTGGTCCGATCCTTTGCAAGTTAGGGTTACAAAGCGGGACAACTCCAACAAAATTGGTCAGACTGTTGGCTCGGTAACCACAATTAATGCTCCAAGTTCTACTCCTAATGGACCAGCCTATTGATCGGCCTTCTTGATTTGAACTAGTCAGCTATAGTCTATGGACAACTTAGACTGGTTTACCGCTTTGTGGGGTCCTTTATGGATAAGCGCCACAATATGAGGATTATATGATCTAATGCACATTCACGAATAATGACTGCAAGTTTTTCTCATCAATTAAAAAAAGGAAGATAGTTCATCCAATTTGGACTGCACCAATAATGCTTGGGGATGTGGTAGTCTGCAGTAGTGCATTTGTTGCTTTGTTTTGTGATATGATGTGACTAACTGAGACTTTACAATCACAACATTCCTTTTTTAAAAAAGAAAGCAAAAAATCTTTTTCTTTAGAAAAAAAAAAAAAGACCACCCACCAATGACACTTCTCTCTCATATATGAGATTTTGAATGAGTGGTTACCAAGTGGTCTGTTCCCATTTCTACCTGTTCATTTGCAACTAGAAAAAGATACATTCCAAACACCTCATCATATCCATTATGGTAGACTATATAGTGTACAATGACTATAATACATATTGTGAAATAGTTTCTTTGTTGGCAGGATATATACATATTGTATCTTGTACCATTTGTGTTTGTAAGGTTGGCAATATTCCCCAAGGATACATTATAATCCCAACAAATAGAAAAAAGAGAAGTAGATATATATACCCATGTTTGTTATTTTATATTTATTATTAAAATTTAAATACACTTTAACCACATATAGTCATACTCCGACATTCCACATAGATAGGGCGGCTTAGTGTAGGCATGAGCATGGTTTCGATGTAGCTAACTATTACTCTTCCAATTTAAACTACACTTTATTATTAGTACATCGACAATTGCCACATTTTAATTGTATTGAGGCGGTAACATGATATTGAATTTGACTCTCTAAGCGTCTACCCAATAGATTCTAGTTTAGTTATTAGGGTCCTAGTTCATGCATGTTCAAGGTATGTAGGAGTCATAATTGAAAATTTCGCTCTCTGCAGTCATGTATAGCACTAACAACTTGATGAGTCGAAATTGATGTGGAAAGAGTTTGATTTTCTTTAAAATAGTCTTAGGTTTATAGTTTGTTCCTTGTAAATTCTCAAGTCTGAAAGCTACTTAGTATAATATGTAGGGCAACAAATATTTTATACTTTTAGTATTTAGAAGTTTCATAAGTGACCATTATATTCACATCTCTTTAAAATTTGAGGTTTCATGGGTCGTTTTCAGTTGTAACCCTTATATGATATATCATCTTACAACTTTTTTAGATGACAAGGAAAACATTCAACATGAGTGACCATCATATTCATATCTCTTTAACAATCGAAATTTCATGGGTCGTCTTTACTTGCAATATAATCACAATATACCATTTTAAATCTTTTTTTGACTGACAAAAGAAATATGCAACCACTACTTGATAGTGTGCATGGGTAAATTGCATTTTTGTGTAGTAGCCCGCAAACCACACAAGATAGATAAATCACATTAAAAAATCTTGATGAACTCGATAAAAGAATCAATAAAAATCAAACTCATAACTAATATAGATAAAGTGGGCCAAAGCCCGCGGGCTGACCCGCACCCTCCACGTGGTGGGGCGGGTTAGAAAGTTTTTTTTTTTTTTTTTTTAAAGAAAAAAAAAAAAAGAAGAAAAAAGATAGCCTGCGAAGGAGCAGGGCTAACCGGCCTAGCCCGCTAAGACCGACATGTGTACACAGTGCACTATTAATTTTTTTTTATTTAAAAAAAAAAAACAACAAAAGCCTGCAAGGCCCACCTACCCACGTGGGCGCTAGCTAGGGTTGCATGAACCCTAGCCCGTGGGCCTAACATCTGACCCATAAAAGCCCACCAAAATTTAAGCTTACAATGGGACAGGTTGACCTGACGATCCACTTTGATAGCACTACTCATAACCGCTTTGATAGCACTACTCATAACTTTCTGACATGAAAATTAACAAATGAGGCATTTAAGCATATTGGATCACAATCTTGGGCCTTCATCCAAAACCATTACGTGGCAATGTATTATCCATAGAACCTTCTACATAGCCCAACCCAATCCTTCTTGAAGCTTCTTTAGCCCAATACACCTCTCTAACAAAATTACTGTTTGTCCGATAACCGTAAAAATTTCCCCCAAAAACAGGCTTAAGACATAAGAAATCCTCAGACAGCAATAACAGTTTCCTCCTCGTACTATGATTGCTTCTCCTTCGAACCCACCGCCGATCTCCTCCTGAGCTTCAGCTATGTCGTGCTTGGCGTCTTGCTTTGCGTCTCTGACGTGCGGTCTCTGCACCTCCGTGGCGTCTGGGATCAGCAGCCGCTCCGCTAGGCTCGGTTACTGCCTCATCTTCGGATTCTCCTTGGTTGTCTCTTGGGTTCTCAGAGAAGTCGCCGCTCCCCTGCTCGAGAAATTCTCATGTTCGTAAGCTCCTCTCTATTGGGTTTTCAATTTTTAGCCCTTTTTGATGTATTCATACAAAGGATTCGTCAATTGTTGTGTAAAGTTCTTAGCTTTTGTGGATTTTTCTGAGCTCGGTGCAATTTTAGCGGTTTTTCTTTGATGGGCGTGTGGTTATCAGTGTAAAGATCTCTTTTTGAGAGGCAATTGGAATTTGGAAGGGAAATGCCTGAGATATAAAAAAAGATAAACTTGTAGACATTTCATCACACTCAAATTAAACTGTAATGTATTTTTTGGGTGATAAGGAAATTCGCAGTCACTATTCGATGGCAAAGACCCATCTTATGATCATAGCTGCAAAAGATAAGGTTTGTTATCCTAGCTGGCAAAGGGCCCGCTTTGTGATTCTAGTTGTCAAATGACTTGCCTTGTGATCCTAGTTGGCAAAGAATCCCGCCTTGTGATATTAGCCCGCAAAGGATCACAAAGGAGATAGCGGGTAAAGGATCACAAGGAGGTAAACAGTCTAAGTTGCCTATAGTTGATCTGTTCAAGCCAATCAGGTCAACAGGCTGCTCCTATTTAGAGTCGAAATTAAATTAACTCTTCTACATTAAGAGAAAAAAAAAATCAAAAACAAAAATAGTGTAATGTATTGTAAGTTTGTAATTGAGTTTTAATTCCAACTACTTGGCTGAAGGGCATGTTGAGGATGAGACTATGGCTTTTACTTCAGTTGCTTGTGGAATTATTTGTACTATTTTGTTAAAGTAGAATTGCATATCCAAACTTATGGGTGAGGCCTCACAATTTACCTAAGTTGTCTGAAATTAGTTTGTTCTTTATCACAATTTACCCAAAGTTAATCTTTTTCTTTTCTTGCATTGGTTGAAATTGTAGGGATAAACGAGTCAGAAAGTCATACCAATGAATGGTATCAAATGCAAGCAGTGCTTCGTGTCAGCTTGGGGAACTTCTTGTTTTTTGGACTTCTTGCTCTTATAATGATTGGAGTGAAAGATCAAAATGATAGGCGTCACGCATGTCATCATGGTGGATGGATTATAAAATTTGCTGTTTGGGTTGTGCTCATCGTCCTCATGTTTTTCCTCCCAAATGTTATTGTAAATATTTACGGTCAGTTGTATGCTTTAGCATGTTAAGTATTCCTCGGAATGAGGATTTTGCTTAACGATCTTCATTGTTTCCCTGTGTGCAGCAATTATTTCGAAGTTTGGTGCAGGGTTTTTTCTACTAATTCAAGTATTGATTTTATTGGATGCCACACACGCGTGGAATGATGCATGGGTAGCCAAAGACGAGCAGAAGTGGTTGGTTCAAGTTGTTATCTGTTTTTCATTTTCATGATTCTAATTGCAATTTGTTATTTCTAATAATATAACTTACTTCTACAGGTACATGGCCTTACTTGCTGTATCAGTAGTATGCTACCTTGGTACATATGCCTTTTCGGGCATTCTGTTTATTTGGTTCAATCCTTCCGGGAATGACTGTGGACTAAACGTCTTCTTCATCGTTATGACAATGATTCTTGCATTTGTATTTGCCGTTATAGCCTTGCACCCAAAGGTAAGAAACAGCTCTGCATAGAGATATTGTCTTTGTTACGGTTTACCATCCACTTCAAACAGTTTTGATTTCCTTCATTTGTGTTGTAAAGGGATAAATTAATCCCCGGGGGGAGGGGGGTCTGCTTGTTACTACTCATAATTGAAACTAGAAACTTTTTTTTTTTTTTTTTTTTTTTTTTTTTTTTTTTCTGGTGGTGATTTTGACTTCTGAGCAGGTGAATGGAAGCCTGTTGCCTGCTTCTGTGATATCTATCTATTGTGCTTATGTGTGCTACACCGGTCTCTCTAGTGAGCCTCGAGATTATGCGTGCAATGGCCTGCACAAATCGAAAGCAGTAACTATCGGTACCCTCGTTCTTGGGATGCTTACAACAGTTCTCTCGGTTCTGTATTCTGCTCTTCGTGCTGGGTCTTCAACAGCTTTTATGTCCCCGCCATCTTCTCCCAGATCAGGTACACCAATCTTGAACAAATCCCGTAACTATGCCTGCCTAACATGCTCTCTATTTATTGAATTGGTGGAATGAATATGTGGGTGTGTTAGGAATTAAACCCTAGGATGCACTTGAACTTGAACTTGAAAAGCCATAGCTAAGAGAATTTGTCTGCCGAGTCCCGACCTCATATTTAAGCTACTCAAACCCCTTTCACTCGAGCCAGCACGTTTTGTTTTGTTAAGGTTGTGTATGTAGTCAATGTACCTAGTCCCTACAAACAAATAGTGGGAGTTCGGTTTTGAGTGGTTTAATGTGAAACGAGCTTAATAGGTTTAAACCCTAAACCGGAGGGCCCCTCACCCCCCTGCCCTGGGATTGTGAGAGGAGGTAAATCGCGGGATTTGCCTTAGTGACACAGGGCCCGAGTGTCCAAGCTTTTTTCCCCAGGCTGAGATCCTCCCCTATTGAGGATTCAAATTCGGGTACTACACCCACACTCAGGCTTTCGACCACTGAGCTATGCCCAGAGGGCTGAAACGAGCCTAATAGCTTATGTGAATTCTGTGTTACAGGAGAAAGGAAATCTCTTCTAGACTCTAACGAGCTGGAATCTGGTAAGGCCAAGGGAGAAACTGAAGCCCGACCTGTCAGTTACTCGTACTCGTTCTTCCATCTGATATTCGCCTTGGCTAGCATGTATTCCGCCATGCTTCTCTCCGGTTGGACAAGCAGCTCCGAGAGCACCGAGCTTATAGACGTCGGTTGGACCTCGGTTTGGGTTCGTATTTGCACCGAGTGGGTCACCGCCGCTCTCTATCTTTGGTCCCTCATGGCACCTCTGCTTTTCCCTGATCGTGAATTCTTCTGAATCTTGATCCTCTGATGGATTCATAGTTCATCTTGGCTGTTAATGTGTGTATGTGTGTGTTCGTTCTGTTATATGTATATACATGTTATACGGTTTGTACCCAACTATTGATTGGTATAACCATGTTTGTATTGTGTTTCTGCCTTGATAAACACTTAGTTTATCTATGTATGGTGAACATAACTAGCATTTAGTTTAAAGAAATTGTGTTGGTGTTATTTGTAATATCGCTCTTGCGCTAGAGTCTAGTGGAGGAGGTAATTTGTATTGGGGTGTGTTTTAATTAGTCTTTAGTACTTTGCACCTTGAGACGGTTAGCAAAGTAAAATTTTAATTTATTTTGAATTAATTGACCAGTTGAACTTTGCTTTAGGGCAGTCTGGTGGAGACTACTTTTTTTAATTTATTGGAAGTGTGAGTAAGATTTTTTAATTTGTTGGAAGTGTGCAAGCAAGAGATGAGCTTCATTGTGTTTCTTGGTTTAAAATGTTTCCTTAGAGTAACTTCAATAACATTATTTTTTCTTATAATTTTTGTCCGTTCATGTATGAGAGAAGAAAAGAGAGAAGAGGAATAAGTAAATAAAATCAAACAAATAAATTTCACTCACCCACTTGACGCATGCACTACATGTTGGGTGCAACAATGCTTAAATACATGTTGGGTGCAACAATGCTTAAAATTATGTAAGAGAGAGGACAGGAGAGAAGAAAAAAAAAAAACAAACAAATTTCACACACTCACCTGACGCGTGCAGTGCATGTTGGGCACAACAATGCTTAAAATTTGTGACATACGCGTCTGTTAGTTTAAAATTGAAATCCACAAAAATTTGAATTTACAAGAATATAAATTCTAACAAAATTCTTCCCCATTTGTTCAAAACTCCTCAATTTTTTTTCTTAAAAAAACTCTCCCAAAATTACAAATGGAGATGCCCTTTATATTATATCATGTTCTTTTTGAAGTTTTTCCAATTCTTTGTACTCAAAAAACAATCACATAATTTATTAATTGAATTATCAATTAATCAGTCACATACTTATATTCTCATAGATATATATATGTTTATTTTTTTTTGGATCGAATGGAGATATGTTTGTAATGCTTTATTCTCGTATAAGATTCTTCTAAAAAGAGTGAAAGAATGATAGTAACGTACTACGGCGCCTGACAACATGTTGTCCACGGAGTCAATAAATTAGGCAACAGGAATTTACTCAAAGCATCACATTTTGGTTGGGTGAACAGGAAACTATAAATAGTGGTATACAATAGGCAATGGCTAAGGCAAATTGTATCATAAATAAATATTTATTTTTAATATATTAAATGTACATTATTTGTGTCTTAATATACATTATTCAGTAGTATATTATAATACAGATTAATTACTCAAATAACGTGTCTTCAAAAAGTGAACTTTTAAAATTTTTAATGTATTAAAATTTACATTTAGTATAATAAAAATGTACGTTATGTCAGTGGTCTACCTTACAATAAGAATAATGGTTCATAATATAATGATTGACTAAGTAAACTCCGCTCTTGTGTATCATAGTAGAAAAATGCGACGAACTCAATTGGAAGAGTGATGACATAATTATACTCTACCTATTCATCCATATTTTTCTTCTCTCTTTATTTATTTATTTATTTAATGGATAGTAATTATAATAGATTGTGAGTTGTGACAAACCATTCTTCACGTGTGATCAAATTTAAGAATCTTAGTACTTGTCTTCTTAATTGAGTTAATGTACTATGTGAAGCAAACCATTATGACTAGGGTATTCAAGTCTTTTTGAAATCTTATACATGACATATGCCTAACATTCCATCATCAAGTCTTTTTTTTTTTTTTTTTTTTGTGAAGAGCATCATCTCAAGTCTTTGTAATTGACATTATTACCAAATTTATAAGAAAAGGGAACTTTTGATTATTACACGAAATCGAAAATTCAAACTGATGTGTATCCAGAAATTTTAAAATAAAATTAAGACTTCAAACTCATGTGCATATAATAATATTAGTACGAATTTGAGAGTTTAAATTCGTGTGTAAAGTAACACCAACCAACTAATGTTCAGTTGGATTAGTAATTACTTTCAATTTTGAGCTTTTCATAAGAATTAGTACTAAATTTAGTTATCGACTTTGACAGTTTTTTCAAATTTATTTGTCAATACTGTATTAAAAAGATCTTGTGCAATGGCCCAACAAGTTTAACTAAGAGGAGAATTGCCCGCATTGACAGCTCAGTTGATTTACTTGATTATATGGGTGAAGTTTGAGATGAAAAATCATGAATTGAGTCTCACTACCTCTGTATGTAGTTGAATTACCATGATTTATATCCTCCCAATACTTATCAGGTTGTGAACTAAGAGGAGAATTGTGATTTACCCATTTTAAAGCCTAATTATATGTGGTAATGTAAAAAAAGAAAAGTCAAAGAATTAAATATAATCAAATAAAAAATAAAAATGAAATGTAATAATGGTACAATTTCTTAATTTTCATTATTGATTTTCCTTGTTCCAAAACGTAACGGAAGAGCGGTAAAATGCGCCTAGCAGGACACTTTGACAGTTGCGCTAACGTACGCCATCGCCTTCCTTCTCCAAAATACTTTTTTCACCTGAAAATCAAAGCTTAATAACCCCAATCGCCACCGGCCCCCCACCCTCCTCCTCACTAACATGCGCCATCAGCTGCTCTCCTCCTCCATAGCCATGGCACCTTCCTCCTCCCTTTCTCTCTCAAAACCCCTCAAAAAACCCTCAAACTCTATCCGCTCAAACCCTAATGTGAATTCGCAGAATTGCCCCTCCTCCGCCGCCGCCGCCGGCGGCCACTACCTCTGCAAGCACTCCCCGTCGGCCACGCTCGACCTCCTCATCCTCATTCTCGTCCTCTTCTCCGGAGCCTTCCTGATCTCCTCCTACTTCTCCTACATCTTCCATTCACTCTCCCTCCTCGCGCCCTCCTTCTCCCTCGCCGCGCTTCTCTCCCACCTCCGCGCCGTCGACGTCCAAATCCAATACGTCCTCTTCAGCTTCTTCTTCGTCGTCTTCCTCACGGCCGTGATTGCCTTCGAGATCTGCTGCGGCAACCGATCCCGGAAATGCGGGAAATCCGGCTGCAAAGGTTTGCGGAAAGCTATGGAGTTTGACTTGCAGGTTCAGGACGAGGAGTGCTTGAAAGTCGGGAGTGAGAGTAAGGCTGTGAGAGAGATCGACGAGCTGCCGTGGAAAGGCGGGAGTGAGACTAACCTTGATTATGAGTGCCTCCGTGCTGAGCTGAGGAAGATGGCGCCGCCGAACGGGCGGGCCGTGCTTCTTTTCCGGGCTAAATGTGGGTGCCCTATCGCCAAGCTCGAAGGCTGGGGCCCCAAGCGTGGACGTCGCCACAAGAAGTGAGTTCTGGTGCCTCTTCAATCATTAATTAAATAACAGATCTGTTTTCTTCCGTTCTCTTGTCTGATACTGTTATGAAATTTGAGGATCTGAATGTTAAATATTATGCTATACTGTGAAATTTTCATTGATATCAATATGTGCTGCGTGTTATCTATGCAACTTAGACTTGCTTTAGTTGTTTCTGAATGCATTTTATTTAGTCTATAATCCAACCATTGCATCTAGGTTTCATGACTTCATCTGTGTTGTATGGATTCGTGCTTGCCTGCATATTTTAGAAGCACCTAACAAATAAACCTGTTGAAAGTATAATGCATTGGTAACAGTTTTTCAGCAGGTGAAAGTGAGTTTAGCAGTATGGATCTTTGATGAGTCCTCCAAATTTTGAAATGAAAAATGCAACAGATAGTTCTGAAATCTGCTGAAACTGAAAAGCATCCAAAACCACAGGCTGCTATCTCTAGTTCTAAAAGAAAACCTCCAAGAAGTAGGATCTTTCATGAATCCTATTTGCCCAATCTGTTGAAGAAAACTAAAATTTCATGTGATGTATGGCTGGCATTTTAATATATTTTGTCAAAATGAAACAACCATTTTTGTTTTCCCTAAAATCATTTGCTCACATATCTTGCATGTTTGTGGTAAACTCTTTTAATCCTAAATTCCTGGCTCTCTTGATCTTTTTAAAAAATTTAGCAGATAGGACAAAGAATTAAAGCTGTTGATTTCTGGCCAGACAATTGAACTTATTATTAGTACTATTTTTTTTAAGGATAGGATCATTTTATTAAAGCAAAATGAATGTACATCTTGAAAGCATTGGAAGATGCGTAAGTAGCTAAGCATGAAAGGGGGCTGCGCTCGCCGCCGGGGGGGGGGGGGGGGGGGGGGGGGTTAAAAGCCTGGGGGGGGGGGGGGGGGTTGGTGTTAAACCCTTTCTCACTAACAACCAAGTAAATCCTAAAGCAAGCAATGAAAAAAAAATACCTGTGAGAAAATGCCAGCAACTCAACAAGGCTATGCAAAAGCAATCCCTACCAACATGTAATGCCATGCAATAGTATGCCATATAATTGACCTTACTTATTACAGTAAGGTGCCCGGTTAAAAAAACTGTAATCTCTGTAAAATTTTATTAAAATACTGTATCTGAAAACCAAAATGTAAAATGGTCTTTAAAGTCGCATTTAAGTTATGCGCATTTACATTTCTGGAAATTAAATAAAAATTCTTAAAAGCGGCATTTGGCGAATGCATCTTTGCGACTGAATCTCTTTTACTATTTTTTCCCCTTTAATTTCTAGAAAGTCACATTTAGGTAATGCTCTTTCTTTCTTCTCCCTCTCTCAGAGTCTCTCTCTTCTGTTGGACAATGCTTTTGCTATTTCTAATTGTTGCTTCCTGCACTTTACCAGTCTTTCTTATAATATTACCTTATACAAGAAAGGAGATCAAGTTCTCATCAGATCCAATTTAAATTAAGAGATTTATGAAAATTTAATTTACTTTGGAGATTTTACAGAATCAATTATTCAATGTATATAATCAACAACATTTTGGTAAATCTGTTAATCAGTCAAGCAATCAACTGAGGAAGGAAAGCGTAACTGCTTATAATTGTAAAAAAAATATTATTTCCATAAGTTACATTTCATTTTTCAATTTTTGTTTTACTTATTTAATGGTTTTACATGAATTGTAGTCGGAGTCTCAAATATTAGATCGTGGTGAGTTTTGTAGCAAACATCTTAGCATAGCCTGGAGGGTAACCAAAACAACAGTTCAACTGTTTGGGGTATTGTGTGTCTCTGTATAGAATAGTTTTTGATATAGTTGGAATGTTTTTGGAATAGTCTCATTATTGGATTAGAGCAGGAATGTAATTGTTTACATATAACATATATATCATTACTGTTAAATGGTCCGCTGCAACTTGATAATATTACCCGGTGCTAACTTCATCNGGGGGGGGGGGGGGGGGGGGGGGGGGGGGGGGGGGGGGGGGGGGGGGGGGGGGGGGGGGGGGGGGGGGGGGGGGGGGGGGGGGGGGGGGGGGGGGGGGGGGGGGGGGGGGGGGGGGGGGGGGGGGGGGGGGGGGGGGGGGGGGGGGTTTGGTGTTAAAACCCTTTCTCACTAACAACCAAGTAAATCCTAAAGCAAGCAATGAAAAAAAAATACCTGTGAGAAAATGCCAGCAACTCAACAAGGCTATGCAAAAGCAATCCCTACCAACATGTAATGCCATGCAATAGTATGCCATATAATTGACCTTACTTATTACAGTAAGGTGCCCGGTTAAAAAAACTGTAATCTCTGTAAAATTTTATTAAAATACTGTATCTGAAAACCAAAATGTAAAATGGTCTTTAAAGTCGCATTTAAGTTATGCGCATTTACATTTCTGGAAATTAAATAAAAATTCTTAAAAGCGGCATTTGGCGAATGCATCTTTGCGACTGAATCTCTTTTACTATTTTTTCCCCTTTAATTTCTAGAAAGTCACATTTAGGTAATGCTCTTTCTTTCTTCTCCCTCTCTCAGAGTCTCTCTCTTCTGTTGGACAATGCTTTTGCTATTTCTAATTGTTGCTTCCTGCACTTTACCAGTCTTTCTTATAATATTACCTTATACAAGAAAGGAGATCAAGTTCTCATCAGATCCAATTTAAATTAAGAGATTTATGAAAATTTAATTTACTTTGGAGATTTTACAGAATCAATTATTCAATGTATATAATCAACAACATTTTGGTAAATCTGTTAATCAGTCAAGCAATCAACTGAGGAAGGAAAGCGTAACTGCTTATAATTGTAAAAAAAATATTATTTCCATAAGTTACATTTCATTTTTCAATTTTTGTTTTACTTATTTAATGGTTTTACATGAATTGTAGTCGGAGTCTCAAATATTAGATCGTGGTGAGTTTTGTAGCAAACATCTTAGCATAGCCTGGAGGGTAACCAAAACAACAGTTCAACTGTTTGGGGTATTGTGTGTCTCTGTATAGAATAGTTTTTGATATAGTTGGAATGTTTTTGGAATAGTCTCATTATTGGATTAGAGCAGGAATGTAATTGTTTACATATAACATATATATCATTACTGTTAAATGGTCCGCTGCAACTTGATAATATTACCCGGTGCTAACTTCATCATATTTGATACTTAAAAAATGTTCAGCAGTGTCATCACAGATATAGTTGTCTACTTCCAAGCAATTATGTGCTTGATATATTTATTTGTCCATGCCTTACGCCTACTTTTATGAGATTCGGCTAGAGTTCAATCTTGGTCTTAGGTAAACTAATTGTCAATTGCTATGTTTGTTTCTCTTTCCTTTTCACTGTTTCTGGGTTATACCACCATTCGTTCATGTTTAAACTTCTGGCAATTGCCACTTCAAAGCAGGGAAATAAATAACACATGTTCTAGCAAATTTATCAATCTAGAGGTTTTCAAGTGGTCTATCAGACTTCTATATCTGAACTTGTGGTTGTTTACTACAAATATTTATCATGTTATAAGACCGGGAGATCTTATAATCAATTAACCATGAAAGTACTGTTTAATGTATAATGTGAATCTCTGCAGTCAATCATGAATTTACATGGCCCTTGCCAAGTTCTTCTAAACATGATTGCTAAAATTTAATTTGTTTTTAAGTGTATTCACTCTTCAATTCAAGATAGATGCCATTTCGAATTTTCCTATTCTTTATGGTCTTTGTGGTGTTTTATTTAGTGTTAAATGCATCAGCAAGTTTCTGAGTTTTGATTGATCACAATGCGACTTGACATTTTTTGAGTTCTCAAGGTAAAATTGAATAGAATATGTTATAAGAGCAATACAGCATACTCGGTTTTTAAGGTTCTGTGAGCTGTTCCCATTCTATGAATTTTGAGTAAGGAACTCTTATAGAGCAAATACCTATAAGGTGTCACAGCATTCACGAAAACGGATTTTCCCCATTGCCCTTTGGTTTCTAATGTCTGCTCATTTATGATCTGTATCTTTGTATAAACTGCTTGTCTCCTATGATCACTTTGCTACTTTATATCGATATTTACTACTCTGTATATTGTATATTTGCTTTGAAGCATGACTCACCAACTGATTGGCTAACGCCATTGTTTTCTGTTAGGAGTCTGGCTCTTAGCGGTAAAGATCACCGCTAGTTGACTGCTATGGCTACGTCATTGGGATCTCGTCTATACACCTTCTTCTTCTGCTGTCGCTGCCATCTTGTGGTTTTAGAAGCCATTCCATGTTCTCAAGGGACTCGCGCCCCTCCTCCTCGTCTAACTTTACCCAATGATACAGCTAAAAGTTGTCTAAAACCATACTCACTGTATACTCATTATCACCAATTTTTTTTTCTCATCTCTTGAAGGATATATACAACATTCACATGGCAATAAATATCAACTTGCTAGTTGGACATCTGAATGGCTTGTTCTGTGAACTCATTCTCTCCCTCTTCTCAAGCCGATTGTCTTTACTAAACTTACAGCTTTTTCTGTACTTATATTTCATAATCCCTTTGTGAAATGGATGATTGACACATTATAGTAAATGCTTAGATTGTTAAAATTTTGATTTATGGAAAAATCTGTACTCATTACCCAAATGTATGTTCTGACTTCATCGTGAAGTTCACTTGATGACTCTAGCTAGTAAAGGAACACTACAAAATAAATCAATCGAAGTTGTCCATAATTGATCTGTTTAAATTGAAAACTAACTAAAGTTGTGTCGATTTAAACTAAGAATGTCAATAGGCGTCTTGCGATGAAGAATTTACCATTGATGCGACACTATTCAAACCGAGAATGCCAATAGGCGTCTTGTGGCGAAGAATCTACAACAGATGCGACGAAAGTGAACCCAAAAATAGAGAGTTTTCTCTTCATTTTGTTTGGTTCATTCTTTGACTGCTCTGCTCCCCCCAAGCAAAAAAAGAGACTTGTTCTTGCTGCCGGTTGGGTTTACCATGAAAAACATGTCCCAGCATAGCCTTTCCAGCAAGAACATCCACAATAGATCCAGTGCGCTTAACAAGATCTCCTTCCTTAATAGCAGTATAGATTCCAGCGAGGAGCTATGAAAATTTTCCTCGCGGATGGGGAAGAAATAGAGAGCGTCCTCCCGAATAAACCTCCACTTTTCTTTTTTGAAAACAATAAACCTCACATTGTAATTCTAGCGGGTAAAAAATCAACTCGCCTGGTAGGGAGGCCTCAAACAGATACTATAGTGTAACAGAGTGTCAGTGGTAAGAAAAAAAAAAAAAGTTAGCAAATATTACAATTTACAATTCATACCATCGCGAACTGTGAATTGATCAAATATCTTCATTCCCTCCAGAAATTAATCAAACTTGTAGCAGAAAGCATCTGATGATTTGGTGTGATGATCATCGGTTTGACACCCAAATCGCGCCTTCGCCTTCGTCATCTTCCTCGTATACTGTTACTCTCACCCAAATGTCTCTCATCCTCACCACTACCCCTTCAGAACCCACCGCACCAACACCTCCACTTCTCCTTCAGAGCCCCAACAAGTTCCAGACCGCGAAAGCCCGATTACGAGTTCTCCCTGGTTTCTGCTCTGAAATCATGTTCGGCTCTCTCATCCATCCCCCAAGGCCGGCAGCTCCACTGCCTTGTCTTGAAATCTGGGCTGGATTCCAATATTTTCATTTTGAACAGTTTAATGAGCTTCTATGCAAAATGTGAACTGATTAGGGATGCGATGAAGATATTTGATTCGTTCCCATGGTTAGACCCCGTTTCGTGTAATATTATGATGTCTGGGTATGCCAAACTGGGACGTGTGGAGGATGCGTGTGAGGTGTTTGATAAAATGCCTGGCAGGAATTGTGTGTCGTATACTACTATCATCATGGTTTTGGTTCAGAAGGGATCTTTTAGCAAGGCGATTCACGTTTTTAGGGAGATGAGATGTCTGGGAATGGTTCCCAATGAGGTGGCTCTGGGGAGCATGATCTCGGCTTCTTTGCATTGTGGTGGAGTTCAGAGTGGAAGAATGCTTCATGGATTGGTTTTAAAGCTTGGTCTTCATGGGTTTGTTCACATTTCTACTAATTTGCTACATGTGTATTGCGTCAGTGGTTGTGTGAGGGATGCTAGTGTGCTGTTTAATGAGATGCCTGAAAGGAATGTCGTTTCTTGGAATGTGATGTTAAATGGATATGCAAAGGCTAAGCTTGTGCATTTACTAAGGGAGCTTTTCGAGAAGATGGTTGATAGAGATGTGGTTTCTTGGGGCACTGTAATTGATGGTTATATTCAAGTAGGAAGGTTAAGCGAAGCTTTGGTATTGTATTGCCAAATGCTCCGTACTGGACTGAAACCTAATGATATTATGATTGTAGACTTGATTTCTGCTTGTTCACGAGCAATGGCGATTTTGGAAGGTAAACAGTTTCATGGTGTAGCATTGAGGATGGGGTTTGATAGCCATGACTTTATACAGGCAACAATAATTCATCTTTATGCTGCTTGTGGGGAAACTGATCTTGCTCGTATCCAGTTTGAAGTAGGTAGCAAGGAACATCCTGCGTGTTGGAATGCTCTCATTGCAGGGCTAATTAGAAACGGGAAAGTTGATGAGGGTCGGTCTTTATTCGATCAGATGCCTGAACGAGATGTTTTCTCGTGGAGTTCAATGATATCTGGTTATTCACAAACCGAGCAGCCTAGTTTGGCACTTGAGCTCTTTCATGAAATGGTGGAGAGTGGGATTAAACCGAATGAAGTCACAATGGTCAGTGTTTTCTCTGCAATTGCTACTTTGGGGACATTCAAAGAAGGTAGATGGGCTCACGAGTATATACTCAAGAACTCCATTCCTGTAAATGACAATTTGAGTGCTGCTATAATCGATATGTATGCTAAATGTGGCAGCATCAGCACCGCCTTAGATCTGTTCAATCAAATCCGTGAGAGGGCAACCGATGTCTCGCCTTGGAATGCCATTATATGTGGGTTGGCCATGCACGGTCACGCTGAATTGTCCCTCGACATTTTCTCCGATATGGAGAGACGCAACATAAAACCCAACTCAATCACATTCATCGGAGTCCTGAGTGCCTGCTGCCATGCCGGTTTGGTGGAAGTAGGCGAAAAACACTTCAAGAGGATGAAGGAATTCTACACCATAGAACCAAGCATCAAGCATTATGGTTGCATGGTGGATCTTTTGGGCAGAGCAGGAAGATTGTATGAAGCCGAAACCCTAATACAAAGCATGCCCATGGAGGCTGATGCTGTAATATGGGGCACGCTTTTAGCAGCAAGTAAAACGCACGGCAACACAGAGGTCGGAAAGAGGGCTGCAGAGAACTTGGCAAGAGTGGAACCATCCCATGGTCCAAGTAGAGTGTTGCTGTGTAATATTTATGCAGATGCAGGAAAGTGGGAAGATGCATTCCTAGTCAGGCAAGAAATGCAAACCCAGAGACTGACAAGAGCAACAGCTTATAGTGGAGTTGTATGATTTCTTGACTTTGTAATTCCACTGAAACTTTGCACACTACATTTGAGAATGAAAAACATCCTAACCCCTCTTGCCACTTCCTGCAAGTAACACGAAAGTTGTTGCAAAGAGACGGTTGAGAGACGAATAGCTGTGTTTGATTGGTTAGCCTCAAAGTATAATGTTAAGAATTTGAAGTTACTGTCCGCATGGATAGCTCAACTGGTCATAGGGGTGAAGTTTGGGAGAAGAGACCAAGGATCGAGTCTCACCCGATGATGCTTAGAATTTGAAATTACTCCAGTGCCCGTACTGTTGAGAATTTGGATGATCCTTCGTAAAGGCTAAGGATTGTCTCTAATTCCTGGTAATAACATTGTTTAGTTATGATAAATTATTTAAGAAATTTGTTTGCTGAGGTTTTCCAATGTCTTTTTTACATACATTGTAGTGATTGTACATTTGTACTTCATATTGGAAGAATTCTTCCAACAACATTCTATTCACAAGACTTGAACTCGAAAAATCTTTCATTCAAACACGAGCTATTTTTATATCTCAACTCGAAACAACAAAAAAATTTCCAAGATTGGCAGCTACATTTACTCAATGGTGCACACAACATATTGTGAAGTAAACCAATTGATTTTTGGTCACTTCCCGTAGCATTCATGTTATGAAACTGAATTTGTGTCAATATAACATAAACGACAAACAAAATCCTTCCATTAGTACATTATATTGCACTTTCTTTTTCATCATTTTTGTATTCTGCAAGAGCCGTGGGGCAAATGATGGAAATTATGAGATTCCAACTCAAAGGCAATTGCTTTCCTCTTTTTTTTTCCTGGCACCGAGTAGTCAAGATCACAGATTGAGTCAGCTGTAACCGAATGATGTCGCTGCAACAGATTTCTATGACGCCTGTAACTGTAAACATAACAAGAAAGAAGACGACATCAGAAGTGTAAAATCTCATAATTTTATGCGGTCAGAATGTAGATGGAGATGTCAGTTTTATACCCTCTGCTTTACTCTTCTTCCATGCACATCACCGCCATCAAGTGTGATTCCACCCCGCTCAATGGTTGCCCCTGGTGGTGGACCTACCTTAGCCACGTAATTAAGCAGCTCGGTGATGACAGTAGGGCAGCTCTCCTTTAAGTGCTCAAATCCTTCTGTCTCCATCACAGCTGGGAATTGAAGACAGCAAATCACGTTATCAAAAGAAATACAATTTAGAAGGCGTACCAATATGAATCCAGTAAAGACAAAAAGAGGAGAACAATTATGTTGGATAGGATGATAACAAGTATGGTATTCATGAAATATAAGAGTTCACCTTTCAAATTTTCAGTTGATGCAATGAATTTCAGACAAGCGGATTTCAGTTGGACACATTGATGCTGATCAGCTAAAGCTAAGGTCGTGGCAACTGTATTGATGGATACACCCTCCGTAAGTTTAGCCTCACATAGCACTTTCAGCCTCTCAAGTCCATATCGGTCCGCTGCAGCAAGCAAATGCTGAGCCATCAGTGTGGCTGCCCCCGTCGTTTCAAGACCCACAAACTCTTGTAAATCAGGAAGCACATCCCAATATATATAGTGGAGCAATGCCTGCAAAAGACCAAATGAGATAAATGAATTAGATTGCAAGACTCTATTCTGAAACTAAATATAGAGACATTTATAAAATGGTAAAAACACATTAGAGCATGAATATTTGGTACCATGAAAGGGATATGTGCCAGATAATTAATGGATGATCACTCAATGAAAACATGTGTGAGCATTATTGCGGGTAAATAAATTCTTAATGATACAAATAAGCACATTTGGTTATTTACAGCAACGATAAACACAATACAAGCATACACCAAAACAGAAGACTAAACATCCTAAATTTTCAGCCAAATAGGTCAATAGAAAACTAAGATAAGATTTTATAACCTTAAAAACCGGAGCTTGCACTTCTTCAACTATAATATATTGTGTGTCCTCTTCCTTCAGCGGACCAAAGAGCTGGGCCCTGAACACAGGCGAACGTGCAGCAAGCACCAACTTGTGGGCGGCAAAGGTATCTCCTTCAACCTCAAACTTGATATCACTCCCCTCCCCACTCTCTAGGAGCTGGCCAAACTGCATTCCGATGTTAGATGGTGGCACTGGTATGGAGTAAACCTTCGGCGTTTCTGTGTACGTTCTAACAACACCAACTGTGCATTTGATCAAGATACAATCATCTTTGAGGTAGGATGATGTTTCAAACACTGGTCTTCTGAAAAAGCGTTTGTAGCCCCTGCAGGAGACAACAATTCAATAAAAGATTATTCAGTCGGAACTGCTTATATAGGGTAACCCCATCCAAGTTGGTAAGACTATTGCATTGATAACAGCAAATTATTGTGTGGACCATAACAAAAAGTACATTTTTAATATACTAAAAATACATTATTCGTCTACTGAATGTACATTATACAAAATAATGTACTTTTTTACTCAAATAATGTACTTTCCCTGAATACAATGTACATTATTTATATACTAAAAGTACATTATTTGTGTACTGAATGTACATTATTTGATAATATGGTCCACACAGCTATGTGAACCATGATCCACACAATAATGATTGATTGATAAGTGATAACCACAATGTTACAAGTCCGCTAACCGTTATTAGGCTTAATGGTGTGAAGGGTCCGCTATGAGTGGCTTAAAGTCCTATGCCAGCTAGGTTCATAGGTTCACAAGACGGGACTAACCAGGTGTACATACTAGGGTAGTGGCTTCGAGTTTCCCTCATCGCCAAAATGGGCGGATTATATAGGGCAACCCCAACCAAGTTGGTAAGACGGTGCATTGATAACTACAATGTTACAAGTCCATTATTAGGCTTCATGGTTTGAAGGGTCAGCTATGAGTAACCTGGCTTGTTTACCTCCTTGAAAACCCGTGCCAGCTAGGTTCACAAGACGGGATTTACCAAGTGCACATACTCAGATAGTGGCTTCGAGATTTCCCAAAAAAAGGTATGATTATATATGCAGAAAGCAGATCAAATGCAAAAAATGGTTCTTCATTCTTCTAGGTTGCACATAAAGGAACATGAAAACAGCAAAAGCAAAAGAAGAATCCAGAGGTTATTACCACATACTACCGCGATACTTGAGTGTGTAAGGCCCAGTCTCCAAGACCCGTCCGAAATGGGTATGGACCTTATGCCTTTCATTCCCGCTCTGATCCAACAACGTCAATTCGAACAGCGCCCGGACGTCGGTGGCATCGCTCGCCAGCGCAATGAAGAGCGATATATAGGACGCGTTATCCTCCGTGCTCTTCCCGTCCGGGTAAAAATAGATCGCCCAATCATACCCTCCCACCGTGAACGTTTCAGACGCGACGTATTTCCCAATTCCCATCCCCTTCGACAACGAATACCCCTTGATCTTGAAATCGTGGGACCCGTTGATCGTCTCTGTCCGGCACGTGGAGGTGGTGGTGGCGACGGTGGTGGTGGATTGCGAATTCGAGGACGACGAGGCCTCGGGCTGTTGTTGTTGGTGCTCCGATTGGACCCGGAAAGTATCCATTGGGGAGGTAAGATGGAAGTTTAGCGAGCTGGACAGATTGGAATTGAATTGAATCGAATCGAATCGGATTGGAGAAAAGCTAGGGTTTTGAGAATTGGGAAATTGGGGGATGATGACTGGTCGTATTTTTTTGCAGACGGACCGACGATGAAGAAGAGCGAGAGAGAGAGAAGTCAAAAAGTGAGAAATGAAATAACGTTCTTGGAAACTGCACTTATCACCTCTCTGCTTTGCATTTTCCTTTCCTAATTTTGCTGCTTTTTTTCCACGTTTTCCACGTGCTGTTTTTATACTGCACAATTTTTTTTAATGTTGCTTTTAACTAACGGATACTTCGTATGTTGTTTTAACAAACATTTCTAAGCTCAAAGATGGTAACATTTTTACTATGCTTGGTTTAGCGTTCGTCTTGGGGCTAAAAAGGTAAAAATTTTCTCCCGAAACCACATCACTATAATAGAGATTACGAATGAGTTAAATTGTAATGATTCAATTGCTCCTTAGATCTTAGGTGAGTTAGTCTTAATTTTTCAATTTTAAAATTGGACTTGTGGTTTGGCCCGACCTCTTCCCTGACCCATTCTAAAGTTTCATTTTTGTATTTTTACAGTAATTTTAATGTTCTTTAGATTGATGAATAATAATGAACGGAACATGATGTTAGATAGTAAAGTTTCATTTGGCTTTACTTTACTATTTAGATTGAATAACAAATGAGCTTGTTTGCCTTTATGATGGTCTTGTTTAAGTATTTGAGCTGCATAGAAAACTTTTTTTTAGTCATTTATGTTACATGATTTATATAGCTAAACAAGGTCACATTTCAGTATATTTAGAATATAAAGCATAATTTTCACACTTGAAGGTATTGTGTCAACCAAACCATTCAACAGGTTATCGCATGTCCTTGTTGATCTGTCACATTTTAGGTTAATCAAACGTTTAACCAATTAACTATCAAGATCATTTATATTTTAACTAGATAATCATGATTTCACTCACACCGAGAGAGAAATTCATCGGGAGAATACTATTCTTAAAATTTCCAAAAAAAAAAAAAAAAAAGAGAAGCAAAAGAAAAAAAACTAAGCCCAATCCATTTAACTATCACCTTGATACGACCCGAACCCGACACAAAAGCCCAATCCCTCGAAAGATGAAGAACATCAGCTCCGATAAACCATACAGCTAAGCTAACTCCAATAAATTTCTCAAATCATCGTCGAAATTTGAAACTAGTCCCCGTTCCAACATACGATTCTGAGGGATTTGTAGTAATTTTCCGGCAATTTTTCGCGGTTGCTTTGTAATTTTCCTCCAATACGTTCTTCAAATCCCTACATCCCCTAAAAACCAAATCCCCAATTTGTCACCCTCTGCAAATCTCGATGCTATATCGAAGGCTCTGCACATTGTTAGCAACTTCTAACCACAACCCATTTCTCCTCCACCGGAATCTCACAAACCCTTTTGCCATTTTCGAGCGGAACCCGAAGTCGCTGTCCGTACCGAAGCAGCGGTTTCAGCCGCCAAGTCCGGCGACCCACCGCCACATTTCGTACACCTCCCGAATGAGTTACGCCAGACGGTCAGAAGCGGTGCCTATTCCTTCCCCCGATACTGCCAACAAGGCCGAGGTGATTCGCGCCCTTGAGGCCGCTTTAGGGTCGCCGTTTAGTTCCGACCCGTTAGCCCCAAACCCTAACCCTTTAATCGTGGTGATCAGTGGGCCCAGTGGGGTTGGAAAAGATGCAGTGATTAAACGCTTGCGAGAAGTTAAAGAAAACATTCATTTTGTTGTCACGGCCACTAGCCGTGAAAAGCGGGCCGGTGAGGAAGATGGGAAAGATTACTATTTTGTGAGCAAAGAGGAATTTGTGTCAATGATTGAAAGGAATGAGCTTTTGGAGTATGCATTGGTGTATGGGGATTATAAGGGTATCCCGAAACAGCAAATTAGGGATTACATGGCTAAAGGGTGTGACATTGTATTGAGAGTGGATATTCAAGGGGCTGCAACTCTGAGGAAGATCCTCGGGAATGCTGCGGTGTTTGTGTTCTTGGTAGCCGAGAGCGAGGAGGCGCTCGTTAAGAGGTTGATAGATAGGAAGACGGAGACGAGGGAGACTTTGCTTGTGAGAATTGCCACGGCTCGGGAGGAGGTGAGGCATATGAAGAGCTTCGATTATGTTGTTGTGAACCGAGAAGGGGAGTTGGAGAGTTCGGTTAAGTTGGTCGAGACCATCATTGATGCCGAGAAGGCCCGAGTGGCACAAAGGAATGCCACGATCTAGTGATTGCTCGATTTTGTTGTTTAGTTATTTGGTTAGTAAAATCTCGGTTTCCTATGGGTTATCTATGATTTCATTGCTTGTTCTCTTAACAAATGTTTTGGTTTTTATTGAAGGTATCATTGGTGGAGCTTATAGTTCATAAATCTTTTGGTTATTTGGTTAGTAAAATCTATGATTTCATTGCTTGTTCTCATAACAAATGTTTTGGTTTCTATTGAAGGTATCATTGGTGGAGCTTATAGTTCATACATTTTCATTGAATCATTTGCACCGGATTGCTGGTATGTTTTGAACTTCCAGACTTGTGTTCTTGTTAAATTTGTTGATCAAAACACTGATATGAAAGATTAAGAAAATGGTGGAACCTATCCATATCAAACACATTGTTTATATACACAAATGTTGTCCTTACCCTTCTTGCATCATCCAAAAAAACCATACAAGCAATGTTTTAGTCTTTTAGATATGCCAACTTATTAGCTTCGATGTATTCTCTCCACACCATGGGAGCAACCATAGTCAAGTTGGTTAGGCTATTGACCTGATAATAACCATTACAAGTTCGACTCATGATCAGCCTATTGACCTGATAATAGCCATAAGGTTACAAGTTCGACTCATGATCAGCCTATTGACCTGATAATAACCATAAGGTTACAAGTTTGACTCATGATCAACCTATTGACCTTCTTGGTTTGACCTGGTTAGCTATGGGCAACCTAAGTTCGTTTACTTCTTTGTGGTCCTTTACTAGTTAGGGTCACAAGGCGGGATTTACCAGTACACACCCTCCTGTAGTGGTTGTGGGCTACTGCTCTAGTTTTTATAGTCGATTCACATCACTCCCGTCATACATTTCTCACAATGTCTTTCTTCATCTGTTAGGGCTCTGAACACGGGTGGGTTATCGTTATCTTCATGCATTCGAAGATACAGAATCCCGACTTTAGAAGCAGCAGCAAAGAATCTTTGCCTAACTACATGAATGCACAGATGACAGCCTTGGCAAGTTGAGTTCTAAAGACAAAGAATGCTTAACTTGTATCCACTTTTTTATTTGCATTTGAAGGTAAAGATTATGTATAGTTTTGTATTTGACAATATCCCAGCATGTTAATGTCCAGATCATTCATTCCTTGCTTATTCCTGCAAAATATTAATTAGCCCATTCAATGTTTATTATTGCAGCCATTCTTCTTCAAAGATATCTTTATGGTCTAACCTTTGTTTATTAGAAGACAAGCAATGGTATATATATGCATATATGTCATGTATATTATATGCATATTATTCCCAAGTCATATGGTATAACCTGTCATCAGTTATAAAAATACAATATGCAAAATCAAGTCTCTACGTCCAAGTTTCAATTGCTTATGGATATGACATCTTTATATTATATGATTGATTCTCAATATAAGAATAAAGTAATTGTTTATAAAGGGTGTCACCTGATTCCCGTGTACGAGAATTATGTTTTATCTATTTGATTGAGAGATTACATTTTTTAGACTTTAAATAAGTTCATAATAAAATTTTTTATAGACCATAGTCCATACAACTATGTGGAGTGTTACCTTCAATACCCAAATAGGCTTTCAAACTTTAATTAAAAAGTCAATTAGGTTTCTAAACTTTTTAAAAGAGAAATTAAACCCATTAACATTTTATGTTGGTGCAATGAAGCCCAAAAATTGGTTGATAACCTGCTACTGCATATCACTTGGGCTCCAACTATCCTCCGGCCGACACCATTTTTGATAAAAAAGTAATCGATGACCGGTCATGAGGAACATGAATATAATTTGTTTCGGTGTACAATCATAGTTGATTGGTCGAAAAACTTAAGGTCAAGAATATATTTTTCACCTAAAA
This sequence comes from Ipomoea triloba, assembly GCF_003576645.1. Classification (NCBI taxonomy): domain Eukaryota; kingdom Viridiplantae; phylum Streptophyta; class Magnoliopsida; order Solanales; family Convolvulaceae; genus Ipomoea; species Ipomoea triloba. Next base: position 29,084,716 of record NC_044928.1, on the reverse strand, counting down.
TGAATTCCATTAATAAATAAGTCACTTCTAGCGATGATGAGATTAATCTAAATCTTACCAAATCTCAATTAATTGTATAGATGAGTTCAAACTTCAAAGTTGTAATCTCATGCTTAAAAGAGCATTATACATTTGATGAGTTCAAGTCCCTACTATTATTATGTCATATAAAAAACATATTCAATTCGTACACTCAAAAGTAATTAGAAAAATGGGGTGATTTGGAGACTCTTCCTGTAACCCATTCCTGCAAGCCATGCATATATTGCCTAACTTACACATTAACTAATTAAACCATTTAAGACTTCATTATAGTAATAGAATGGGATTCGATTCTTACCACAAAAATTAAAATTATGGACTTTGGATGAGTTTTTGGTGCGTAAAAGTCTATAGTTTTGAGTTGAGTTTCGAAACTAACTATATTGACTCAATTTACTTTTTCATAAGTCTTGGAGTCAGGTTCATGGAGTTCAAGATATAATCTGACGAAGCCAAAAGTTTAAAATTATCAAAAAATAATACGTAGTAATAATTAAACCACTTGCCCCTTCACTTATGGAAGATGAATTCTATTCTTAAACAGTGGATTATGTCAGGACTTGTTCAATTAATGGTCTAATCAACATGAACTTCAGAAAAGATTGGATTATTGTACAAGATAACCCTACTTGATAATAAAGTAGATAATTATATTTCTCCAAGTCACTCTGCCCTATCAACTTTAACCTAATTTGACCCGAAGTTCCAGACATAATCAATTGATCGACTAATTCAAAGTGATGAGTTATGAGTCACGTTTCACCCACAGTCAGCACGTGCAAGGAAAGTATGAAATTAACTTTGTTGCGAGCATCAATCTACCTCTTCCACTAAGATTTCAAGATCGGGTCAGGTAAGTGTCCTTAAAAATAACCGGCTTTATTTACATCTTGCATTAAAATTTCAATACCAAAAGTACGGATGTCTTAGACTCTAATCGACAAAGAACACAAGAAAGTAAGTCTAAGTTATTCATAGTTGATTAGTTTAAACCAAAAAGACAAACAAGTCGGGAATCTACAGAACATAAATAAGTGGCCAACAGAACAAAAAAATTTCCTCGTACCATTGGAAGGCAGGCAAATTTGAAGGTTGAAGTAACATAGCATAATGTCACAAGCATAGAGTCCGGTGCAGCACACAACGCTTGTGCAACATTTAGGGACCCCTCATACCCCGCAAACCAACCTACCCTCATACGTACCATTGTAACAATAGTTTCCGATTAGTTGTGTCATTCGAATCGCATCTGTCCCCTTCATTGTCAAGTCCTAGACCAGCGACTGGCTTTCAAACTTAATCGGGTCGACGTGCCTAACTCGGTCAGATCTAACATGTAAGACATAACGTTCTTAATGCTATTGTGGGTAAAGTAAGCTAATCAATTGACCCGTTCATTCATTGGGTCTAACATGGTCAGAATAATCCGCGACAATAAGCCTATAAACTTGCTGGGAAAAACATGACAGAAAGAGACGCAACTTCAACGTTTCTGTTCCGCTTCATCTACGTGCTCTCTAAGCTCATTCTTTCTCTCTCTCTCTCTATATATATATGTATGCATATATATATATATATATATATATATATATATAGATTACCAGAACCCATTCTCTCCATAGCTACAAGCTTCATAAAACCCAAAGTTCCAACCTTTTTGCTTCAACAATGGATAGAGAGCCGTGGACGGAAACTTACGGCGACGTTCGCCTCCAGATATCGTCGGAGCTGAGCACGGCGGCGACGGGCGGCGATCCCACCATGTTCGCGCCGCAAAGCAGCGAAATGACGACGAAGAACAGCAGCACGGAGAATTCGGTTTCCGCGAAATCCGCGGCGGCTGTTAGGGCGCCGGAAAAGAAGCTGACGCTCTTCGCTCTGCGGCTGGCGGTGCTGGAGAAGGCGGCGACGGGGCTCGGAACCCTAAGCTTCATATGGGCGACGGTGGTTCTTCTCGGCGGCTTCGCCATCGCTTTGGAGAGAACGGATTTCTGGTTCATCACCGTCATTCTCCTCATCGAAGGCGCCCGGATTTTCAGCCGGAGTCGTGAGCTCGAATGGCAACATCAGGCCACCTGGTCTCTTACAGACGTTGGAATCCATAGCTTTCGCGCCATAAAATCTAGCTCCCACTTTGTTGCCAGAGCTGTGAAGGTGATTTGCAGGTATCCATATACACATGTTTATATATTTTTTTTTTTTTCAAATTTGTACATAATTAGTGTTTATAGACACATAAATTCGTAATTCAAGACATATAAATTTATAATATAAGACACAATTATTAATTTGTTCCAGATATAGTATTTCATAATAGATAATGGATCACATGAGTATTAGCAAAATGACAATTTTAGTCCACATATTTAAATTCTGCCAATTTTTGTTCACGACTATTGTTTTAATGCCAATTTTCATTCACGACTATTATTTTAGTGTCAAAATTTATCACGCAAGTCACTCCTCATTTTAAGACATGTTGAAATCTAAAAATTTTAAGGGTATTTTTGTCATTTTCAATATTTCTCATCCTCATCCTACCTTAATTTGAGGGGGAGAATTGCAAATTGTAACCGATCTTAGAACTTAAATCACTTTATTGCTGCTTAAATTGTGATGTTAATTTGAAAAGGACAAAAATAATTTTAATAATTTCATATTTCAGCATACATGATAAATTTTGACACTAAAACAATAGTTGTGGACTAAAATTAGTACTAAAATAATAGTCGTGAATGAAAACTGGTAGGAATTAAACATATAGACTAAAACTGTCATTTTACTAATAATTGTGGAACTAAAATTGGTATTTGCTGAATGAAAATTTAAGTAGTAGTCCATTCTTTTTTTTTTTTTGGGGGGGGAGGGGGCTATCGGGCCAATCAGAGAATCGATCTGATTAGCCTTATAATTTTTCAGTCTTTATCGGATTAATTAATTGGTTTCTAGCTATGATTCACATCCTTTTTTTTGCAGGCCTATTTCTGCAGTGAAAAAGGCCAGTCAGCACGGCGGTGGGGAGATTAGTGGTAATTCATCGCCGCCGCCGCGTCAGCGGCGGCGACACTGGCATCATAGGAAGACGCTACCCACCAGAACATGGACAAGTTCAGAAGTTCCCTTATTTCCATACGCTAAATGGATGTTTACCCCAAGAAACATGGGCAAGATTCTCCACTGGCTCCAAATTGCATCTGCCACAACATGTTTAGTCCTCTCCCTGATGAAGCTGATCAGACAGGACTATGGAGTAGTGGGGGAAGAAGACACAGACAAGAAAAACAGAAAATCAGCTCTCAACATCTTCTATTCTCTGGCATTAGCAGAGGCCTTGTTGTTCTTGTTAGAGAAAGCTTACTGGGAATGGAAAGTTTTCTTCAAGAATCTCCTCGAGGAGGTGAACCAAGAGTGTGAATTGGGACCTGCAGGTAGGGCCTGTTAACGAACCGAACATAAACGAACAGAGGTTTTGAAGTGTTCGTGTTCGTTTGTTAAGGTTTTTGAAAATTCTGGTTTGTTAAGTGTTTATTAGTGTTTGTTAATGTTTGCAAACATGTTCACGAACATGTTAGTTAACAAACATGTTGGTTTATGTTCATGAGCAGGTTTGTGAACACTTAATAACCAAACACTTGCACATGTTCATGATCACAATTCGTTCATGAACAAAAAATAATGTACGTTCACGAATAATAACCAAACAAACAACACAACTACAAAACTAACGAACACTAAACGAGCTTGTCCATGAACATTAATAAATGAACACAAACGAGCTTGTTCACGAGCTCTTAACAAACGAACCTACAACTGTTCAGACTCTGTTTGTCTCTGTTTGTTTATGAACCGAGCTCTAAAATTTGTTCATTTATGTTCATTTACCCTAATAAATGAACACAAACACGAGTAGTTTACCGAAAGTTTTATTCACTAACACCCTTACACCCCTACCTACCTGCAGGCATGGTTTCAGTGAAGAGATTCTTCTATGATGCCTATTCAAAGTGTGTGTATGGGAGCATATTTGATGGGATAAAAATGGACATGGTTTCATTTGCTATGGAGCTCTTGGCCTCAAACTCCCCAGATGAGCAGCTCTCTGGGGCTTTAATCCTCAGGAAATTCGCGACGAGCCCCCGGTTTTCTGCTGACACTTTGCAGAAGATTGGGACTAATATAGCAGTGATGGAGAGGCTAGTGGAGATGCTGAACTGGAAGAATGATGAAGATGAAGAAATCAGGGTTTCTGCAGCTGAGATCCTCTCAAAACTTGCTGGGAAAAAGCAGAATGCTCTCAGGGTTGCAGGGATTCCAGGGGCCATGGAGTCCATATCTTCACTCCTGCAAATCAGCAGGGATTTTGGGGGTGCCTGTGATGAAATCAGTGAAAAAAGGATAATCTTTGACAGTGAGAGCTATGGGTTTTGGACATTCAACCATTTGGGGCTGCTAATTCTCAAGAAACTTGCTAGGGATCATGACAATTGTGGCAAGATTGGGAACACCAGAGGCCTTCTGCCCAAAATCATAGACTTCACCCAAGCAGGAGAGAGGCTTCTGAGAGACAAAACCACAACCCCCACCCAAATTCTCACCCTAAAGAGATCCCTGCAGCTTGTGAAGATGCTGGCAAGCACAACGGGCGCCACGGGGAAAGAACTGAGGAGAGAAATCTCAGAAGTTGTGTTCTCCATCAGCAATATCAGGGATGTTTTGAGGTATGGGGAAATCCACCCATCTCTGCAGTGTCTGGGGATTGAAATTCTCAAGAGTTTGGCTCTGGAGGAGGAGGCAACTGAGAGAATTGGGGGCACTGGAGGGGTTCTGAAGGAGCTGTTTGGCATCTTCTTCAAGGAGGGGTTGCAGAAGGATCAGAGGCATGTGAGAATTGCAGCAGGAGAAGCTCTGGGAATGTTGGCTCTTGAGAGCAAGAACAATTGCCACAGGATTTTGAGGTTGAAGGTGACTGGGAAACTTGTTGCAGCTTTGCAGGATCCAGTTCTTGGGATAAATGCTGCAAGGATTTTGAGGAACTTGTGTGTTTATAGTGGGCCTGACAGCTTTGAACATCTTGGGAGCTTGACTGCTGCTGGACCAACTGTAAGTTCATCATGCATTGCACTTCACATACATACATACATTCTCCATAGCTTTTTGGCAGGGTTTTCGCACTTTTGGTCCCACGATTATGGTTCAGATTCGATCATCGATCTTCAAAATTTATAAGTTTAGTCCATGAGTCTCAATTTAGTAGCGCACTTTTGGTCCTTCCAATGACCTCACAAAATTCTAGTAGGGTTGCATTCTTTGATTTATGGAAAGTTCATAACCCCTACCCGAATGTGTGCATTGGGTGAAGCCCGCCTTGTGATCCTAGCCGGCAAAAGACCACGAGGAGGTAAACTAACCTAGGTTGTCCATAGCTGACTAGCTCAAACTAAAAAGGTCAATATAAACAGCTCACACAAAGAGTCAAATTTGGAACCTTATGGTTATTATGTCAATGTCCGGCTAGGGTTGCCCGTAATATGGTCTCATTCTTGACCATTATACAAAGGTAAAATTATCTTTACAATAACTTTTTCCCCCAAACCCGAGCTTAAAACCAAGTGAAAAACTCTTTTCCCTAATTTCTTCCCTCATTCTTTCCCCGTATAATGGTCAAGAATCTAGACTCCGATAAAAGTTTTGCCCGAGAGGTCATTGGAAGAATAAAAAATGCTACTAAATTGAAAGTTGTGAGGACCAAATCTGAAGTGATAAGCTGCGATAGTCGTGCGACCAAAAGTGCGAAAAACTCCTCTATATGCATAAATAACTAACTTCAAGAATTTCACCATTGCAGATCCTCAAAGCAATCATGTCAGAGCAGAACAAAATGCAGGAGGTGATGCTAGGGCTAGCAGCCCATGTGTTCAGGTTTGTGACACCTGAGGAATCAAGCATCATGTTTGGGAGATCCAAGGTTCAAGAATCTGAGCTAGCTGAGAAGCTAGTTCAGATTCTTGGGAGGCACCAATACCCATCAATCAAGGTCCCAAGAATCAGAAGATTTGCCATAGAGCTAGCAATCTGGATGATGAGAGACAAGACAACAAACACTGAGGTTTTCAGGAGCCTGGGAATGGAACATCAACTGGAGTGCATCACAGAGACCACATCAGAGCTTGAGAGCTTCAATGTTTTCTCTGGGACAGTGGGCATCAATCGACACGGGGCGACGATCCACTCACTGGTTGAAACTGCTCTGAAATTGCTGAAAGATGATCAGTCTTGACAGCAAAGATATAGAAAATGCAATCAATGTTCATGTAAAGAAAAGTACTGCTAGAGTTTATGCCATTCTTTTTGTGTAAGATCAAATAAAGAATGTAAACAATTGTTTGGAATGAATTCATGTTTTCCCACTTGTTCAGATAAACACTTCAAAATGGAACATTCGCCTAATAGTACTGATGTTGTCAATCGTTATATCGTGGACCAGGGTCCACAGTAGGTCAAATTTGACTTCATAAGGTACAGAATTCATGTTCATAATGCACAGAATTCAGTGTCATCCTTCATGTGGGTGGGGTGGGGGCTATAGCATAAAACCAAATATAGTCAATTTTACAATATACAACAAATGATTGTGTGCCACCATCCAAAAAAAAAAAAAAAAAAAATCCCTTCTAACAAAANAAAAAAAAAAAAAAAAAAATCCCTTCTAACAAAAATCTTAGTCCCCATACATGATTCACATTTCACAGACACCCCCAAAACACTTCTTTCTCCATCTCTCTCAACTCTAAATAATGCATACTCTCTCAGGGTTAAACCTTTGTAAACTATACAATACCAATCAGCTTTAACAATAGCCTTTACCCCACTCACAATCATCATCTATTTCTGAAGAAGTTAAGATCCCAACGGCGCAACAAACCGTTCATTATGTTGGTTGTCGGGTTCTTTATGACTGTCACCGTGACTTTCGTGTGATCAACCAAATCTAAGCTAGCTGAACTCAGGTTGTCAACAGAAACGTTGCTGTCAGCAGACGCCCCGCTGTTTTCTGATTCGTTTGCTGATGGAATCAAATTAGGAGGTCCGGCAGACGTTTTGTTAGTATCAGCAACCTGAAGTTCGGGTGCTGAACCGTGCCCATTGGTGACTATTGGTGTCGTTGCAGACTCGTTTGAGGGCACGGGCTGTTCTGTAGCAGAACCTTGGGAATCGTGATCCGAGAGTGATTCCGGTTGTTTGGTGCTCGATGAAAGCTCCTCAGCACGAGAAGGTCTCGTTTCCAAGTCCTTCAATGACTCCTTCACCGCTTCCATGATCATCTGAGAGTTTTTGGCTAGAAGACGTTAAAAGGGCCAAAAGACGGGCAAAAATAGCCCTAAGAATGGCGTGCAGAAGAAAAGTAGAATATGTACACACCTTATTCTCGTCCTCCATACTTTCCGAAAAATCTGTCAAGTTATCGAGCGAGTATTCCACGTACTCATCGTCATCTATCGACGCAAGCACGCCTGGACCGCAGGGATCGCCATTCGAGAGTTCAAAGCTGATCAGGTTTGAAGACGACGGGGCGGGATAAGCTACAACACCTTGCTGCAAAACACGAGTTTGTTCAATAGAACAGCACAAACGCCTATTTGCCAAGCGGGAATGCTAGTAATCAACTTTTATTAAACAAATCAACACAATTATAAACCACCAACAAATTTTCTTGCAACTAAACTTCTAGAATTAGCATAACATAATAAACGCTAAAATCCCCTCTAACATTTGTTCTAGCACAACGTCTCAGTAGCTAAAGACGATACCTGTGTAGAACTTATAGATCTTTGGGCATGAATTTGCTTACTAGTATCTTTGGTGCTACTTAACGCTGCACGTGAAATTAATCAAAAACCAAGAAACTCGACTTAAAATAAACCATACACGACTAAAACAGCCCAAAAAATGGGGATCGGAGAACAGATAAGAATTAGACGGTACCTATCGGGGAAGTTAAAAGATCGTCTGAATATTTCACTTCATGAACACTACACACCTACGGGTCGTATAGTTAAATGTAATTAATAGGTCAGAATAAGTAGCAGTTTCCCTGTAGTCAAACACTCGAACTAATAACGATAAGCATTCTATAAGTGAATTACCTTGCCAAAATAATCCGGTGGTATGTCAAAAAACGTATCATCATCGGGAGGTTGTAAGACATTGTTGAAAAATATACTTATGGAATCGAAGTAAAACTGGGGACGCTGAGAGTTGTGATCACCGTCAAATTTGATAATATTTTTCTCCCCCTGCCGGGATTACCATTAAGGCATCACTACAAAGCGGATAAAATACGCAATTTGTGCCCAATGCTGGGAACAGTGAAAACAAGAAAAAAAAAAATTACTGTTACTATTAAGCACACAAGTAGGCATAATCAAGTTTTACCATATAAGCATCGAATATGCGATCAGAGTGATGTGGCTGGATAAAATCGTCATCCACAGCGTGACCCAGCAACAAAGGTACAAAGCAACGCCTTGCAACCTACACAAACCGAAGTGATGGAATCATGCTACTTAAAATGAATGAATCGAACCCACGTAAAGATCACATATGCAGATAAATGAACGAATCTTATTTTGCAGCCAGCTTAAAAGTCGAGATTTTTCTCTTGAGGAAATGCCAATCAAGTTCATCCCAAAAGTTCGGTTATTATATGAATACAATTACTTGTTCCAGTTAATAGAGATATCGTAGCTCCGAGAAAATTCCCTCACATTTTCGGGTAATTACACAAAATAATAACTCAAGAAGACATTTTACGTAAAGGTACCTTGATTGTATCCAACTCCATTATGTCAAATTTTGCCTTCTTAAGAACTGATCTCCGCATGAATTGGATTGCGAACTTGAGCTAGAAGTAAGAAAAGCAAACAAGTTAAAGAAACATCAAACAAATCCCCACCGGGTAAACGAGGGAAGAATGTGAAAAAAAAAAAAAAAAAGGAACATATTTTTAAGCCATAAAGAAGAGAAAAATAATATATTAACCCATGGAGACAGCGGGGGAATAGTTGACTCTCAGTGCATCACATTTAGAATTTACAAACGGAGCAGCTTACAGTGAACTTGGGAAGCCGTATTGCATTAGTGCCCGCAACTTCCATCATCAAATCAACCAGGTTCGAGAAGGGGCTGTCCAAAACTATTCCCGCAATAGAAGGATCCTGAGCTCCATACAGCAGGCTGCAAAACGAAGCGCCTAAAATTAGTCACTTTAATTTTATCAACACCTGCACGAGCAACGAGCAGCAGGACTTAGATTTATGCATATAAGACCAAAAAAAAAAACACACACACACACATACAAGTCCCGCACTCAACAAGAATTTCAAGGAAGTACAGACACGAGAGTTATTATACCTAGTAACAGCACCCATAGATCGACCCCACAAGCCAATCGAAGATATATTTCCATCCCGCCTTAAGTATTCAACGACAGATTTAAGATCATCCTTCTGCAGAACAAATCAACTGCAAGGTGAATATTCCAACAAAAAAGTCAAACAAGTTCCTTAGCTACTTACTTCATTCCATCCCAAAGTAACATGTTCTCCCCCGGACAATCCAGATCCAGAGAAATCTAGGGCAAAAACGGTAATGTTTGATGGCAATAGTATTATAGCAGCTTCACTGGCATCAGCTCTAGAACCACTGGGAAAGGATCATAACAAAGAAATAGTTAGTATCTGTTTGAACAAGAAATAATGGCAAGAAAACAAAGAAAACAAGATTTACATGGTTCAGCAATGTGCCTACGTCCATGGGAGCAATATGCAACTCTAAACATGTAAATGTACAAAATTACCCCTGTACCGTCCCCGACCCACTCCACATTACGTGACTAAAGATGAAAAACATAACACGGATCGGTGTTGGACCTCACTCCAATCCGATCCGTTCCGTCCAACACCTATCATCCTCCAGTACATATAAGACATATGAGACATACACAATAGTATCTAAACTACATGGAAAATTTTACACATTTAACTACGGATAGAAGGGATAGGAGGAAGTTCTTAAAGTATATTCCTACATTCTATAGGGTAACCCATGAATAACCTCCCAATCTAATAATTTGAATAGAGAACGATGTCTGCTTCGAGGTTTGTGCTTAACCATCGTTCTCCAATGACTTCTAGTAAAAAATCAATCACGTTTTGATTCCAAAGGCTCACAAACCTGTTTCCATGACAGTATATTACACAAGGCAGTGCCTTTCCTTCAGGACTGATGATTGGCATGTAATGGCTACATTTAAGAACATCGCCTCGAATGTTTTTAAGCTGCAGAATGTTGATAGCATTTCAATCATATGCTGATAACAAAAATTCGAAAACCCATGCTTCATATGGCCCTTATTCAGATATAAAAGGATATAGCAATGGTTTGTCACTAGATTTGTCAATATTTATCTAAAGAAAAGTAGAAAAAACAAAATAAATTAATACTCCGTATTTAAATAAAAATTTCACTAGATTTGTCAAGATAATGATACATGCACTGTCCCATTTTACAACTATGCAATCGAATAATAAACATAATAAATTTCAGGTAAAAGATAGACAGTGTTACGAGCGAAACTTTCAAAACAATAAATATGGAGACGCAAAGTGGAGTTAAGGGAGGCATCATAAGACATAAAAGATTATAATAATAACCTTTCAACTGATAATAGAAGAGTCATGCATTCAAACGTATCAAGCTGTACCTCCAAATCCTTTCGTTGGTACCACTTTCCTTTAAGCATGAATTCTTCATCTAGTAAATCATCTTTGGGGTCATATTCAGCTCTGAAGTCCAGCAGAGGTAAACTCATTAATACCAAATTCTTCGGAATATATACTGAAAATAAGTCATCAATACCCAAAGCAAGTCTTCAAATAAACTCCTTCAGTTCAAACATAATTCGTGCGTGAAAATGCATTCGGTATACTTGATGAAGCAATATTAAGAAATCCTAAAATAATCCCTTTATACATGTTACTTTACGCATCTAGCACAACAACCCCAATCTCTTACAAATTGATTAAAAAATAATAAATTTAAAATTAAAAAAAAAAATTGAACTACAGAAAACAGCAAAAGCAAAATATGGGCTTATTTTAGGGAAATATGAAATATCTAGATTATTAGATGCACATCAGAAAATTAAACTTCAAATCTACTGAAATTAGATAATCAGTAAACATAACAATGGAGTCCTTCACAGCAAGCTTTAAGATCAGTAGCCATCTCTTCATCTCCAAAGACACAAGTGAAGTTCAGCAAGCCATTATTGTACACTGAACTTCAAAATTCAGCTCCAGAAAGCAGCAAATCAAAGCTACACCCTATATTCCTATACTTAGGTTCAAACTTCAAAAAGATATCTTGGCTAAAAAAACACAAAAACCCTCAACAGTCAACAGTACCCCTAAATGGGTAGCCATTCATCATTCACCATAAACTTTAGGAACAGATTAAACAAGCCCACATAAAGATTCACACTATGACAAAAAGATTCAAACTTTAACACCACAAATACATATATATACATGCACAAGTAGCATAATTTCTGGATAGTGTTCCTTCTACCTGGGTGGTCTTATAATGTTGTTGACAAGATGCTCCATAAAGATTCAAATTTGACCCGAGATTTTCTCCCTTCTCCTCTGCCTACTTATGGGTGCTGTGTGGTACAGTGCAGAGAGAGATGAAGAGAGAAGAGCACTATGGGTGATGGGGCCTGTGATTGATTCGAAGAAGAATTGAAGAAGAAGAAGAAAATAAAAAAGTGGAGGTTCTATGAGTGTTCACCCCATTTGAGCTTTCTTTTTTATTAGCGTCTGAACCAAATCAAAAAAAAAAAATTTTAAACGGCAAAACCTTCTTATGTGGTACTGATGCCATTTCCACAGAGTTATACTCTTGTCTTGGTGTTAATATTGTTGTCTTCTCAAGATTCTAAGCTGTTAACAAGAATTTTGATTAGGAAAATACTAATCCTACTCCCAAACTCTTAACTTTTACTCTTTCTCATCTAAATTTTTTATGTTGATGTTTTCACTAAATTCACAGAATTAAGATAACTAATTATCAATTGACAAAAAATAAAAATGAGATGGTAGAAATGAGGAGTACATGTAGAAATGAGACGGATTATTTTTTAAAAATAGAATTTGATTGGACTTTAATGACAATCCGTCTCATGATATTTTTTGTTTTAACGATAACATATATAATAAATATGATATTGCCATTAAAGTCAAATCAAATTCTATTTTTAGATAGCAGTAAATAATACGTAGTAAATCTTTCAAGTGTCCATAATTCAAAGAGTGGTGTCATATTCTTTATCAAAGTGAAATATGAATGATCGCAATCCCATCATAATGTTTGGGGCACGCAAAGCAAGTAGTCAATAATATTGTCGCAGCTGTAAAGGTTAGAGTTAGGTTCGTTTTCTTTTTCTTTTTTTTTTCCTTCAACAAAACAGATATTGTCTGCTTTTTTTTTTTTTTTTAATTGACCAAAAAATTCACCATCATTATTTGAAAAAAAATGTGTATTGATAATTTGCATTCTTATGTAATAGTTTATAAATTACATAGAAGATGTAGATTATACTAGAAAAATCACATGTAACAAACTCAATCGAAAAGATGTTGACAATAATTGAACTCAAAAATTTCTGTTATGAGAATTATACTTTACCCACTCGACCAATCCTTTATGCTCTTTTATATGTGGAGGAGCTGGTTGTGTCGCCACATTCATTCATAGTACAGATACAAGGAAACAGAAAAGGAAGAGTGAGGAAAATAGGAAAGAAAAGAGTCAAACTATCTTTAATGAAATCTATATGTAATTCTAATTTTAAAATTAAATTTGAACTTTACTAGACTTATCAATTTTATTAGGGTGACTCAATATATATAAACCTCAAAACAAAATATGGATATCACGTACAACTTAAATAAACATAAAATAATTTTTTATGTGGAGACCGTAAAGTTGAAAATTATGAACTTTTTTTGTGTTAAGCAAATGCATGTACATCGGAGACTTTGACATAATATAATTTGTAAAGTTTACGGTAAGATGTAACGAACTTCTGGAATGATTCTCACTGATCCCAATGGCGTCATTGTGGTTTCTCTTATATAAAAAAATAATGATTGATCCCTTCGTGGTGAGTATGGTGAATTAATGTCTCGTGGAATAACATATCTTTACAACCATTCAATTGTCATCCATGAAGTGTTACGTCTTCATTCAGTACATAATCAGTAGCAATAATTATTTTTCATATCAATAGCTAGTTTGAAGACAATAATTGTTCAAACTACTAATTCAATGGTGTATGTCTTGTGGACTAGATCAGACTATAATCTACTTTCGTGTCACTGAATATAAACCATTAAACTTTTATACTATATCGACATATTGTTATATTATTAAAAAAAAAAAAAAAGAATCTATAATACTATATTTGTGCATAAAAATATAAATTTGTGCAATGTATGATTCTAATATATAGAAAATAATAATTTGGTGGTTAGTGTGCAGTGAGAGTGGATAGTGCGTACCCCTTTTTCCCTGCTGCATAAGTTCTTATCCAACAATGGTCCCCGAGGAGCACAAACATGTCATCCTCAACAACAATTATTGACCACTGATGATTGGCTCATTTAAGGTTTAGCATATATGTTTCATTGACACATCTCACATGCAAATGAATGCCAAGAAAAATCTTTGTCTGTGCATACTTGTATATATAGCATCCGGGTGAGCTAGTCGCAACGCCCCCACTGGGGATCGAACCTATGACCTCTCACTTGGGAGGGCCACAGCTATACCGCTTGACCACAAGGGAGGACCGAGTATTTAGAAGCATGTAAATCAGTTGAGACATCTCACAATTTACCTCTTCCACTAATTTTTAGAACAGGAGCATTTAAGAACATGTAGGCTAGTTGAGACATCCTGAGATTTAACTCTTCCACCAGTCTCCAAAACAAAAGCATTTAGGAACATGTAGGCCAGTTAAGACGCATTCCACAATTTATCTCTTTCACTAGTCTCCAGGACAGGAGCATTTAAGGGCATGTAAGCTAGTTGACTAGTTGAGGCACGTTCCACGATTTACCTCTTCTACAAGTCTATAAGGCAGGAGAGGCATGTGTTTACCCATTATAGTTCTTGAAAATGATTTGTTTGAGCAATTATGGACTGGCCTGGGAACAAAGCCTGGTCTTTAGAGAACCACTTTGCCAGTTTGTACAATGTTATACTTTCCATGTTTCATTGCTTCCAACCTGGTCCTAACTTCTACCTAAAAGTTTTTTCAAATTTCAACTAAACAATCTTCAATATATTTTGTATTTTTTCTTTCAAGAAATGTCCACATCTTGATGGAGAAAACCTTTTTCTCCATATCTAAGACTAAACTATTCTAAGCAAAATCTATTTTCCTCCACTCTACACACACTCCTATCTCTACTATGGACAAGCCAACAAGGCATTCTGTGTCCACTCGATCTTCTCACTTTATAAGACTACTTTACACCCCAACATTGTGTGTGTGTGTGTGTGCAGTCTCTGGCTATAGAAGTCCATGTTTCAAAGCTGTTACTTTCCCTGCCAACTGGGTAAGTGACACTTCTCTCACCAACTCTGCTTTACTGTTCTTGAAGAAAATTAGGAAAAAAGAACAGAGTTGTTTACCCTTTCATCATGGTAAGCTGTTAGGTGTTTAATCACTGGTATTTCTCACATATGTACATGAATTTCTGCAGAACTTCTCTTCTTTTACAGTAGTCTTGCTCTTCTAGTTAGTATTGAGCCCTCCTTGGTTGGCAATTGGCATACATTTCATGCATTTGATGATCACATATAGTTTTTTTTTTCAGTTGGGGATAGGTGAAAATGGCAGAGATTTTAGCTCCTTCTGCCCAATGGCAGGTGAGGTTAGCCAAGAAGTTGACAGAGGCTACTCCCATGGTTTCAAGGATGTGGGGATCCTTGGGGTTAGGGGTTCAATCCTTTAGAGAGGAAGGGGGGTTTGAAGCGATCAAGAAAGAAAATTCTGAATCTGTCGATTCTATGGAGAAGGAAATGAGAGAAGATTGACTGGAAAGCACGAAACTGACAATATCAACGCATTTTCTAGGGTATGCTTTACCAGTAATATGTAAACACTATACTAATCTATGAGCATACATTGGGAAATCACATTACCTTTGCCAAGGTATTATGGCTGATTTGCAGGGAGTAGCTAACCGTGGCTGCTTGATTCATGTAGGGCGTGACACTGAGAAGAACGGCAAAGGTATGACACTGATGAGTATAGGAAAAACATTTTCAAGAGAATAATGAAAAGAACAAAAATAAGTTTTCTTGTATTTCTATCTTTTTTCTATCCATATGTGGTGACAGCGCTACTCGCTGAAACTACCGTTTTATGGGAGCCTAAACTTGAAGCTGAAGCTCTGGGTGCTCAGAAGCTGACATTGAATGTTTTGTGTTGATGAATATTGCAGCATGGCTGGAAGATTTTCCAGGTTGAGTGGTTGCTTTAATCTGCAGAATGTTTATTGCATCATGATGCGGTGAATTTCTCATTCACCTTCCCATGCCCTTTATATTTATGAAACAAGTGCACACACAAACAGATGAATTCAAATTCGCAATCATGATGTAATCCTAATTTGATTTATAGAAGGAAATTTTATAATTACAGAGGCCAAAACAGTCACAATTAGTAACACATGCAAATATGAAGTTTAAACTGGAGAGCTAGAGCTCCATTGTTTCTTCAGTGTTAAGCAATACAAGGCAACAGATGAACATTTACCTGGCCTGGGCTTGAGGCACTTCCTAGTTTTGCCACCGGAGAGTTCTGTTACCCTCCTGCATGATCTCAAAAGCAAGTTTGTATCTTTCTAAACTAGTCGCTCCAGTCTCAATGAACTTATTGGCTTCTTCCCTTAAACTCCACAACATCAGGGCCCTAAAATCTTGTGAGCCACCTCCAGAGTCTACATCCCTTAGGATACCATATTTTGCACTCTTTGACCATCGGTGTAAGATATAGCGAGATGGAAGTTCCCTTACATTCATTATCTGGAAAACCTTCAAGGCATGTCTACAAAGCACACCTTCAAACTCAAACATTCTACAACTGCAACTTATATTGAGATTTGATGCATTGAAGGCAACAGTATTCCTTTCATCTGCATTTGGTGCACACTTCTGAACCAGGTACCTGCTAATGGCACCTTCAACATTTATCTTTATCCCTACATAGCTATAGCACTCCATAAGTTCTTTCTGAAAGACTTTAAACATTGCTGTGGTGTAAAGTCTTCTACATTGCTCTTCAATGGGATCTTTTGTGTGAAGAACTGTTGGCAAATTCAACGAGTTAAAGTCCTCTTTCCTTTCCTCATCCCTGCCTTCCTCAATGGCTTTCTCATAACGTAAAACAAATTCGTTGAGAGGTGTTTGGGGTGTCAACATTGGACAAAAATATGATTTCAAGCTTCCATCCACCGGTATGCCAGCAAAGAATGTGCCTCTAATATACAACGGAACCCAACTTTTGCGCATCCTGGACATATCTTTCAACCAAGCATTGTCCTTCAAGTTGTATTTATTGATAAGAACATTCCATGCTGCATCAAATTCATTAGCAGTCTGACTCTGAAAAATGCAGGTCTCATACTCATACTTAAACTCGGGATTCAGAGAGAGTAATGCACCTAAATTCTCCTGTTCCTTGGACACAATTTGCCATGCAGAAAAGCGGTGATGTGTCCCAGGGAAAACCTGAGCAATTGAATGTTGAACGGCCCAGTCTTGATCTGCTATAATAGATACAGGACGCCTCCCAGACATTGCCCTTTGCCAAGCTTGAAGTACCCAAGTAAACGACTCAGCAGATTCATCAGCAATTAAGGCACATCCAAGGAGTACAGGTTGCCTATGGTGATTAACCCCAACGAAAGAAGCAAACGGCACTGAATGACTACCTCTCCTGTAAGTAGTATCAAACACAATAGCATCCCCAAACTGTGTGCAGGAGAATCTGGATCTTGCATCAGCCCAGAAAAGATTCATAGCTCTACCATCACACATCTGCACTGCATAAAAGAAACCCATATCTTCCGCTTGCCGAGTCTGAAAATACTCAAGAAGCACAGCATACCAATCACTTCCAATTTTACTTTCTCGACCACGTACGACAATGGTGAGGTCACCATTTGAATCAATGAAATCCAAATTATCCAACCCACTGCTTGCTTCCTCTTTGAATACAACCGAAGTAGACAGTCTTCTATTAGTATCTGTTGGACGGTCAAGATCATGATTATGTTCAATTTGATGGCGATCAACCACCCATCTTCCAGATTCTTGCCTTTGTATCCTCATGAATGCTCCACAACCTACTCTAGATGGGTGCTGATGCCCCTCCTTGGAGCACACAAATCTTCTCGATGTAATTGATCCATCAAGCTTAGAACGGAATAGCTGACCAATCCTTACTTTAAACCCAGTATTAGCAGCATAGGTGCTGTAAAATTTGTATGCTTCATTAGCAGAACTAAATTCAAGACCCTTGCATGGTTCACCTTTAGGTTCACCACCAACTTCCTCCCTTTTAAGGCGTTTAGCATCAAGTACTCCAGATGGTCCATCCTCATCAGTTGATCTAAGTCCTGTCCTAGCAGACAAAACTGTAGTCGTTCTTGGAGCAGGAAGAGATTTTCTCTGGATACGGGCTGGAGTTATTTCACCAGGGAGTTCAAGATCATGATTATGTTCCTTATTGATAGTGGCAATGACCCACTTCCCAGAATCAGCTTTCTGTACCTTTATGAACGCTGGACAACCAACTCTTGTATTAGTCTGAAAACCCTCCTTAAAACACACAAATCTCCGGGAAATTACAGACCCATCAACTCTGGATCGGTACAGCTGACCAATTCTAATCCTGAATCCCACCTTTGTTGCATAAAGATTATAAAACTCCTGTGCTTCTTCAGCTGTATCAAATTCTAAGCCAACATATGGTTCAGGTCTTGACTCTCCTTCATCATCATGGTGGGTATTATTCTTCAGAACAAGTGAACCTGTTGGCTTTGCTCTTACAGTCATGATGTTCCCTAAATCTTCTCTATTCATATCAGTATCTGAGACAAGTAGTTGAACTATATAATTAGAGATATGCTGGAAAAAGTTCACTTGAGTGAATCAGTAGAAATACAAGGCATTGCAACCACAAAAATAGCACAGTGAATCACAATAATTAACCAAGCCAACTACTGGTCAATATAAATAATTGCACGCGTAAATAACTAAACATCAGAACTAGAATCCAAGACCTCTCAATTCTCATGGTATCTAACCATAACAAACCCAGTTAAGGCCTTAAGGGCACAAGGCCTCATAAGCAGAGATTGTGACTGCATGTGGAATCTTGGGTAAATGGAACTGAAAGTAACTAAGCCCATATATTTGCATCTCAGGTTTGTGCAAGTATGACTTGACAATAACACAGTATGCTAGGAAGCTCAGAGCTTGACCACAAGAATGTTCTATCAAGATACATTTGAAACCTTTGTCATTACCAAAATGGGTCATCTAATATACTACACCAGACTCCCAAGTTATTTCCCTAAAGAAAAGTTACTCCTTACTGCTATAGAAAACCCAAAAATAAATAAATAAAAATAAAAACAAAATCAGACAGCAAACTTTAATTGTAAAGTGATAAGCTCTACAGATAACAGAAATTTGGTACTCCATTTCATGTTCAATTACTAGCCTAATACTGCAGATAACTGTAAAAGTGTGATGCATCATTGAATTGTGGGCCTAGCAATTAACAGAATACATAATATTTTTTAAAAAAAACTTGAATAAAAAATTGCATGCCTGCAAAAATCAAGAAAAGGTCCTGTGTGTGGATCATAATTACTATATAGAAATAATGGGATCAGTTGACTGTGAACTCTGTGCCATGAGACATTGAACATGTGTAGGATGGGATTTGAATGGAGATTTCATAATTGACCAAAATAGAACTTTCATAAACACAGGAGGGGACAAATTTTTGGAGTCATTTTGGGAACATAACATATACATACTATTATCTTGGCAAAAAATATCTGGTATAAATGGTAATAGAACATAAGCAGTACTGACAAAAAAAGGTAAAATAATTAAGCACACATGACATCTGTTGCCAGTTGCTACGTTGTCTAAATCAGGTATGCTACTTAAAAAAAGTGATAACAGCCTTCTAAGCTTCTATTTTATTCTTGAACAATCAAGGAAGTGGCTAATAACTTTAATGGAATAGTGGGAGTTAGAGTTATTACTAATGCCTTATTGGGCTTGACCCAATAGGCCGGGGGTAATAGGACATTCTAATTCACCTTGGTCATCCAAGATCTGACGGTCACTGAGTAATTACAGCGTGAAGGTCACTCTACCTATGGCAAGCGATGAACAACCTTAATCATCCAACAACATTAAAGTCATTCGGATCCAATCACCCGATCGAGCTCACTAGAGGCAATTGTCACCAGCTCCAAGGCAATATGTTATAACTTCCCTTGGCTCCCGCTCTAAGGCCATAACCATCCAATAGTTAGCATACTCCATGCTTCTAGAAAACATTGGTTTATCCATAACTACTTTCTCCATGTACAAATACTTCCTCTTTGTACTAAAACGCGTTCCCAATTCATTAATAGAGATACATATAGGTTCTAAGGCCACCCCAAATGACTGAGAACTCTTGCAATCTTCATTTCCGTTTCAACCAAACTCTAAAATCTAAATAGTAATTCAACCTCAAACCACCTAGAAGTTTATGCTAGGATCTCCAGGCTTAATAACACTAGCAGTAGGATGCTATTTATTAGGGTACCAACTACCAAATCATATTGGAAGCATTAAACAAACAGAGTGGAACATAATTTGCCTAATCCCCTAAGAAACTTACTAATACACAAATCAACAAGAACCCTCAATGAATAAATTCATGTGATGAATAATCCACAAAGCAATCAATCAGAAGAATCTCACATGTGTTTCACTATTTCATCAAATTACAAGGCCCTCCTTTTTAGGAGTTACAATAGAAGCTCTCTCAATGAGGGCAACATTTTATGCAGTTATAAAAATAATGCATTTAAATCTGAAGAATTTTCTTCATACTTAAGAACAGCAAATACAAACACAAAGTTAGTAAGTAAAGGAAGACAAAATTTTCGAGGCTAGGTATAGAACTAGATTCATGACAAAAACCTTTCAGACTTCCAGTTGTGAAATATCAAAGCAATCAAATTTTAGTTCAACTCTAGGAGGCAACCTCCACTACGAACTCAGTTTAACTCAATTTGAAAAAAAAAATCACAAAAATGAATGACAAATTGCAATAGTGAAGGTTAATGGTTCAAATAAACAAATATTCCGAAAGTCGAAGCAAACTGCGGGGGAAGGAAAACCTTGAAATTGCTAGGGTTTTACTTTTCGCATATCGGTGAAGCATACTAGGGTTTCCGGGCCCGAAAACCACGCGAAAATGTTCGAGAAATCTACCTGCTGAAATCAGAGCAGCTTAGCGAGCTCAGATGCCGAAAATCGCACGCATAACAACGACAGATTTTAGAATCGAACAGTGAGAACAAGCTGAAAATCCGAAATCTCTCACATCTCCTCGGACGAATTGAATTGTGCGCAGAGATCAGACTCGCAAACACTTCGATTCCCAACTCATTTCTCCTCTTCTCCTTTCGCTCTTGAGCTCAGTTCGGTGCTCCTCCTTCTCTCTATCCTCTCTCCACACTGAGCTACTATCGAGTACCGAGGAGACCGGGGTAGCGTGAGCCGGCGAGGGTATGACGGTTGCCGGTGATTTCAGTCCGTCGACGGCGCAGGGTTTGACGGTGTAGAAGATAGTAGGGAATCTAGAGGGCCGGGGGCTTGGCTAGGGCCCCGTACGACTGTAAATATACCATGATTGAATGTGGGGCCGGGATGGTCAAGTGGACCCCATTTGATGGATTACGGTTTCTGATTGAAGTGCACTATCCATTGTATCTCTTCTTCTATTTTTTTTTTTTTTTTGAAATGTAAATATAAATATAAATACAAATTGAAATATCTTTTATTACAATATTCCTTTCTAAAATTAGAAAAAATTGGACTTTCTTCCAAAAAGATGACAAACATATTTATTTCCTTTTTTGGCAATAAAAATTTGAGAAAATATCTACAAATGTATAAAGTTTATATATGAAAATTAAAATAACTATTATAAGAAAATAAGTTATAAATAGTGTAATTAGATTATTATGAATCAAAACATACCAATAAGCGAGATAAAATGGGTGAAACTTCATATGTAACTTATGACAACTTATAGTTAATATCATTGACGAGTTTAGTAAACTCATAGATATATTATAATAAGTACTAAAAAACCATCAATATCAATAAAAAAAATTGAAAATGTTATTTTTAATAATCATAGTTATACTTGTAAAAAGTCACATATTTTAGGGAAAAAAAAAAGATATGTGTGTGTGTGTGTGTGTTGGATATGAAATTAATTATTACCATAATAGTTGTGTTTTATAGTGGAAAAAATGAAGTAATTTAAATATGTTAGCCAATAATTCTATAATAAAATTAATTAAATGACTAATAAACATAGTATGATTAAATAGATTGTTGTAATATTACCTTTAATAAATGTTCCTTAAATAGTTTTAATAGAATACTAACGGTGTTATCATGGATTTGAAGTCATTTTGTCATGATAAAATGCATGTACAATATTAATTTTAAACTTAATGTAAAACTAGTAGCCTTTAAAATACGGATAAAAATCAAGGATATATCATGAATTTAATATATAATATTTTTAGTTTTATATATAGTGTTTATAAAACTTGAGTACAATTACGGTTACAAAATTTATATAATAAGGGTATAAAAATGGCTAGAGTCTTGAATTTCATATAGGAAACTCCTACTTATATATAAACTTATTGTGAAATTCTAAGTAATAATATCAATTTTAGCCTAAAATCAATAAGTTATATTGATAAAGTCAGATAAATGTAAAGATAATAGCCCCCTCCCCCGTCGTTATACCGTGGACCGCGGTCACTGATACTACAGTTCATTTCAAAAGATACTGTCTTACATTATTGTAATTGTGTTTAAATGTAATTGCAATGTATATGAACTAATACTGAATAACAGTTTCATATTTGTGTTTTATATTATCGAATGAAACTGTAGTTGTGTTGAAATTTAACTGCAGTGTATATGAACTGATACTGAATAACATTTTCACATTTGTGTTTTTATATTATCGAATGAAACTGTAGTTTTATCGAAATGTAACTGCAATTGTGTTGAAATGTACCTGCAGTGTATATGAACTGAAAGTGAATGACGCGGAACGGAGGTCATTTCATCTGTCTATTTTTATTAATCAAAACAACGTCGTTTTGATACGCGGTCCACGATATAATTTGCGCCTTCCCCGCCCCCCAAAATATTGAAATAAAATTTTAAAAAGTATTTTTTTAATTTGATAAGCGCCACGTCAACAACTAATATGTAAATGTGTTACAGGTCACTTTTGATTCAACTTTTATCTTGTTTGAAAAGTTAATTGCAATTTTTTGAATTCGATAATCTAATTGGTGTGTAATTACATTGTCTCCTTATCTCTTGAATTTATGATATTTATGTCTTCCAAAGCGCGTCAACGTCTCAACGGGATATTAACGTGTCAACCAAACGCGCATTATCTCGACCCGGATAAGTACCTGTCGGTCGTCTGTCACTCTTTCGCCGGCGGAGATATTTGGCAGAAGAATTCTATCAGATTTAGAGAGAGAGGGAGAGAACGTAGAAAGAGAAAGCGCGGAAGATGTACGGATTCGAGGCAGTGAGCAGCAGCGAAGATGGAGGAGTGAAAGGTGATATAGAGCAGGGGACTTTGTATCCGGGGCTAGGGTACGGAGAGAATCAGCTGCGATGGGGTTTCATCCGCAAAGTCTACGGCATCCTCGCCGCTCAGATCCTCCTCACCACCGTCGTCTCCGCTATCACCGTTCTCTACGCTCCTGTCAACGAGCTCCTCCGGAGCAATTCTGGCCTCCTTATCTTCCTAATTTTCCTCCCTTTCATCCGTAAGCTCCCTGCGAAACCCTAACTGTTGTGTAAATATCTGCTTTGATCGAATTGTTTTTACTTTTAGTCTCCTGAGTATATTGAGATTTCTATTTGTGGTGGTGCTAAACTAAACTGCTGATTTTTCACATTTAGTACTGGAATTTAAATCTACTCAGATCGGAGATTTTTCACATGCCTTTAAGTCTAATCTGAAAGTTATTTCTTCCGAGATTTTGCTTCTATCTCAAAGTGAAGGACCTAATTAAGTAGATTTTCATAAGTCCAACCAAGGGCTCGAGTTTGTAAGTACAAGGTCCTCTCCCAATAGGAGGAGCTGCCTAATAGCATGCTCGGTTTGAGTTGACTAGCTATAGGCAACCTAGGCCGGTTTGCATCAAACCATATCAGTTATGGTTGTCATATGTGAGCTTTATTTTGCATTAAAGCAGGCTAGTCAGTGTTATATTATCGGCTTTAGAAATCATTTAAGTTTTTAACATGAATGATATAATATTTCTGCTTTCCTTTATCTGCTTTAAATGGCTGCTATCAAATTGAATGATTTGCAAATGTGCATGGACTATGGAGAGCCATTAGGTGCCACTCTCTAGTAACTATGGTGCTCAGTCTTTAATGTAGTTTGGAACTGAAACTTGAGACCTAGTACAGTAATGTTTCTTACTCCTTAGTATTTTTGATACATTTTGATCTCTACCTGCATTTGCGGTGTATCTACATATTGCTCCCAATATCGGAATAAGCATATTTTCTATGTACTAATGAATTTAAGCAATGCAGTCTTGTGGCCGTTGCATGTGTATCAGCAAAAGCATCCCCTGAACTTGGTCTTCCTGGGACTTTTTACCACTTCTCTGAGTTTTACAGTTGGCATGACCTGTGCTAACACAGATGGTAGGTTGCTTTTTCTTTTATATCGAAAAGATCTGCCTGAAGGGTACCCGTCTTTAGTTGGAAGTGTTTTGACATTTAGGTGTTGGATAACAGGTAGGATTGTGCTCGAGGCTTTGATCTTGACATCAGCTGTAGTTTCAGCTTTAACTGGGTACACTTTCTGGGCTGCTAAGAAGGGCAAAGACTTCAGCTTCATGGGACCAATTCTGTTCACTGGCCTTTTCGTACTCATCTTGACTGGCTTCATCCAGGTATTACTTCTCTTCTTCCCTTTTCTGCTTGATTCTGCTGTGACATGCATCCAAAGCTTAAGATGACCAAAACACACCTACCTTGTATAATGGTGCAGGCGTTCTTCCCTCTTGGCTCTACATCATCTGCCATCTACAGTGCAATGGGTGCTATAATTTTCTGTGGATACATCGTGTATGACACAGACAACTTGATCAAGCGGTTTACGTATGATCAGTACATCTGGGCATCTGTCACTTTGTATCTGGATGTCCTCAACCTGTTCCTTACCATTCTGCGGATGCTTAGACAGGGAAACAACTGAGTTTGCAATGCCCTGATCTGTACCAAAATCCATCCCCTGAATAAATGCTTTACTTTTCATTACTAGTAAGACTGTTGTGTAGATAAATCATAAATGTATCCTACTCTCTCTACTCAAACACTAAATTTGATTGTGGAATGGAAATTGCTTTGCTCACCTGGTTTCTGGGAAAGACTAAAAGTTGTAAGCCAAATACTGATGATAAAGAAGGATGTGTGGAGAATACTAACAGGTTATAAAATAATGAATGCTAAAGGCATGAATAGCCATCTATATTTCAGAAGTTATGTGACCACAATTCCAAGTTTCCAACCACTGCATTTCCAGTGAACATGATGGTTTACATAAACTGTTGTTTTTAAAGATTAAAGAAACAATCAACATGTATATATATATACACATTTTATTGTGAAATGAATAAGAGAAAATCACCATCACACATGGCAAAATAAGCTTCTGCAGTTGAGTATAAATGGAGCACCTGCAATTATGTACCATCCGAAGTCTATGGAGCCTGAAATCAAGGTTTAGAAGGCACATCATCTTCGTCGTCATCGATATCCCATGACAGGTCTTCCTCTTCATTGCTAACACTAATGCGCTTATGCAGATCAGCTCTGATGGTATTTGCTTGTCCAGTTGCCTTGCTTTCACTATAACTGTCAATATCCTCAATTTCATCCCACCCGAGGTCCTCTTCCTCCCGCGAGGATTGTTGGCTAGAAACAACTGAGAAGTCACTGTTATCGTTCTTTGCTTCTGAAGCTCCTTTGTCATTGGGTTTGAACCTCAACTTTTCCCCACTTGATTCAGCACCAGCTTCATTTCTGCTTTCTGAATCCCCTTTCTCATCATGAGTTTTGGCCTCAGAAGCACTCACATTGGCGTCATTTGCAGTTTCAGAATTCTTTTGCTTTTCTTCTTCTATGTGTAAACTGTTCAATCCATTTTCAGTCTCAGCAATCTCTTTTCTCACCACATCACAAGATCCGTTGTCGTTGTCATTGTCATCTTCTACATCCCAGGTCAAATCCTCATCTTCTTCACCAGAAATCACCTTCTTCACCAGTCTCACCCTAGCCTCCTCTGCTTTCTTCACCCGATGAATCTTATAGAAGTATCTGCTCCAAAATGTCTCTCTGTCAACCTTACTTGGCACAATCTCACTGTAAATTTCACCAATTACATTATTTTCCTCCACCAAGTCTCCAATCTCCCCAAGCTTTTCCTCAAACACAAACCCTAATTTCCACTCATTGTAGTCCTCGGAATCCTCCGGCTCCTCGCAGTACGTTTTCGCATCACACTGAATTGCTCGGATCAGAGCCTCAATTCTACTGTACGGTTTCGCATTCGAGTTCAAAACATCATCGCTGCGGTCATTTCTACCGTCGTTTTCTGAGAATTCGTTACCGGAATCTTCGGGAGCGAGGATCGAGTCCTTTCCCTGTACAATGATCTCCGCTACGCTGGAGCCGATGTCGTCGATGGCTTGGCCGACGGTTTCAAGCGATTCCTGAGCGGCGGCGGCGCCCGATTCGATGTGAGCTGGCAAATCCTGGACGGCGCGGCTGGCGGCTTCGCGGATTATAGCAGTCTCCTTCTGCAGACCGGAGCTGAACTCCTCCAGATCCCGACGGTAGTTCTGGATTACGGATTCCGACTTCGACGCTAGGGTTTTCAGCAGACCCGACCCGAACCCCCACGCGTTCACAATGGCCGGGATGTTCGGATTACCATCCGGAGGAGCTCCAGGTGGAGATTCCGGCTGCGCTTGAACATCCAAATTCGAAGAAGAAATCTCGGTGTCTTCGGTATCGGAGTAATCCTGCTCCTCGGTGAATACTGATTTGAAGAAGTCCATTGAGAACAAATAGAAATACAAATGGTTTTGATGTTCTCCAGAATCAAAATATACTACACAGCTGCCTCCATTCCCGGCCACAAAACGAAGATATAAAGTGGGATTTCGGTGTCGGCGAGATGATAAAATTTCCGGCGATTCAAACTGTCTTATCCTGTTATCTTCCACGGCTTCGAATGATTCCAAACCCAAACAGAGCGTAAGAGCAGACTAAGAACCCAATCCAAACTGGGCAGGCACAATTACAACCTTTTTCACTTGGCCCCAACTTGAGCCCACAATGCAATGAGTCTAGTCCATAATAAAGACAAATTAGGCAAACATGTTATGGACTCAGGTCCACCTTATAGGGTAGACCCAGGTCCAAAACTTGGGTCTAGAATAACGGTGTCGGGCACCACTTTCTATATATATTTTAAATATAGAGTTCAAAAATTGTGAATATAGATTATAATTGTGTTATACTATTGAATATAAAATTTTGAAATTGTGAATATAGACTCTGCAATTATGAATATTGAGTTTTGTAATTTTGTATATTGAGATATAAAATTGTGAATATTCAGTTCTAAAATTGTGAATATAGAGTTTAAAAATTATGAATATTTATGTACAAACTCTTAAGACAAACGACAAGTTAATAGTAAGAAAGGAAGAATTTTTTTTTTTTTTTAAATCCAGACGGCGTCATTTTGCTTAAAATGACACCGTTTTTTACCCTAGTCCACCTTGCAACGAAAATTATCAAAATTGGAGTATAATCGATCATTTTTTAAAAAGGAAAATACAAGTGTGCACTCCTATTTTTTTACTATAAATTTTTAGTTTCACACACAAAATTTTGAGATAGACACTTATATTAGGATTCACATGAAAAAGTAACTTATCATTGTCACATCAAGAGTAAAATTTAAGAAGTCCATATAATAGAACTCTTTAAAAAAAACATTGAATTGGTAGATTACTTACACTACGGAGTACATTGTACATTGGTGTTGTACGAATAAAGTCTACATGGTACAACTGTACCTATGCGGTGGTCATAAACTCATAATATAGGTGCATAAAAAGGTTAACTTATCACTGTAAAATTTTCTTATTTACCATGAAAATGCCATGATTGTGTCCATTTGCCTTCATCTTCTCTTCTCTCAAGGCCAAAAGACCTTAATCATCGTATTGTTGTGGTAATTACTCCTCACTTTTCAATTAAGGATAATAATAACAAATATTCTTAAAGGTCGTAAATTAATCGTATTGATCGAATAGTCAGATTAATAATCACAAAGTTTTAAATTGAGATGTCTATTAGTCTTTATATATGAGGTTTGAACTGGTCATCAGTTATTGTAAACTTAAGTTAGTTTACGTCAGTGTAATCTTTTAATTTGCTTGCTAGTGTTACAAGGCGGATGCCACTTAGAGCACACATTCGTGTATAAAAAATTCATTTTTTTGGGTTAAAAAAAAAAATAAATTGAAGAGTGTTTGGTCCATGCATGTCTCTAAAGTGATTAATCTTTCTGATTCATAACATTTAAAAAAAAAAATAAAAAAAAAAAGAAGAAAAGGTTAGTACAGGTGACAACTGACAAGCATATCACCTCGGACTCACAAATGTGATTCAATTTAAGAGGAGAGTAATTATACACTTAGCTCCAAATCAGAATCTAATCCACTGCATGCATTCAACACACTTATTGCAATAACCATGTTTAGGACTTCCAACATGTCGCCTATTACCTTAACCACTCTTTTTCTAATGTCCCAAAAATTAATAATCACCGAAAGAGATGCATAATTGAGTAGGTGGAGCATGATTATGGTACAAAAAATTAACGAGTTTTATTTGTGTCAACATCTTTTGGTTAAACTCATCGCACAAGATTTTAATTTCATAGTATTGTTTACATCTCATGTGTTATTTGTAAGCTATTACACAAGATTAGGGTTTACATATCCCGTACATACATTCAAGTAGTGGCTGATACGGAATAAAAAATTGTGAAAAGAATGATAAGTAAGTATACTCTCAAAGTATAAAACCTTTATCACCTTTATTGATTTTATTTGAACATGAAAAAAAAAATTATACACTTCTAAGCACAAGAAGTACAACACAAACTGAAACTCATCATCTTGTGGTTAATAGTAAGTTTTAAGTAAGACAGACTTTTTAATTGGTCTACTAGACTAATGCACTAGGTGCAAAATGTAGCTTATTTTTTTTGTTATGAATATATCGCTCAGAACATACCACGTTAACATAGATTAAAAGTGCGAGCACATGTAATAATTCTATATCTATTTTTAATTAGTTATATCTAATATATCATGTTAGTAGAAAGTTAAAACGTGACACTACATATTACAATATGCTTTTCAAAAGAGATATGACTAGAATATATTGCTACTTTTGCTGTAAAGTATGAACACTTTTTTTCATGGATAGATATAAAAATATTTGTATCATGGATAAGGGTGTAAAACAATAATTTTAAACATATGAACAAATGGAAATTGCTTGGAGAAATTTTTGAGGTAATATAATATTCTTGTAAATCTCACATAACTTAAATATATGAACTCTTATAATTGTCCGAGCTCATCTCTTTTCAGTTGCGTTAATTAATTTAAATATATTTTGCACATAAACAGTTCAATCGTTGTTCACAGGGATAAAATTTAGGAACAATTAATTTAAACATGTTTATATATGAGTTTGGAACAAAGGGGACATGATGGCCTCCATGTTTACAAATCCATGCCTCCATATATTCAATTCCTTGATATCATCAAATCTCTTGAAACTCACCCCTCCAACTCATATCCAAATCCCTCTCCCATGCATCCCTCAATAAATTGGGGAACTACAAATCTTTCTTACTTGTAGTTATTTTTATCAGGCTTATGTTGTCATTTAAATAATAATTATAATTTCTTTACTATGAGGATGATATCAAATATAATTTAGTAAAACATATTTCTTCACTCATTTAATAATAGATTAAATAACTACTTGTCAGAAATTAAAATACCTGTGAATTTAAGTGTTTTACATATAGGAATTTGCCAATAATTTAAATATTTATAGATTTTGGTAATTTATAACTTACAAATTGTTTGTAAATATATTTGATTTTTTTTTTTGGGTTACTGAAGCTGGATATCCGAATTAATTATTATTATTATTATTATTATTATTATTATTATTATTATTATTATTATTATTATTCTAGAAGATGTGAGAAAACAAAAGAAAAGAAAAGGTGGGAGAGAATGATTTAGGGCTTAAGGTCTGCATCCACTTCGATAGATTTTCTTCTTGTAGGGCTCGAGGAATATACAGTACCACTTATGAGTATTGATATGATGCCGGAGCTATATATATATATATATAAATCAAATATTGAGAACAATCTTTCCCATAAAAAAAAATAATTTAAACGGTCTATCAGGGTCCATTAATAGTTGATGATTTTAATAAAAAAAAAAAGAAAAAAAGAAGAGACATTTATATAATTATTGTAAACTTTCAAGTTTACAATATTTATTAAACTAATCCCATCCATTTTCCGTTATGTTTTAGCAACCCTCAACCCTTAATTTAACATTAAAAAGTTACAGTCGTGTATAAATAATTAATTAATTAATTTAACATAAATCAACATGCATATGTTGGTCTCGATCTTGAATGTAAATTATAAGTCCATGTTGATAGAATGATGTTTTTGTTTGTGGGGGCATGGGGTCCTAAAGTTGAAGCTTCAAACCCAAAAGTTTGCATTTTGGTCCCAATGATATGTAGCATGCCATAGCATGCATTTTTTGAGATTAACAAGCTATAAATATAGGGTTATGTGGCTTAATTATTAATTATTTCAATTATATTGCTCCTATCCACCTATTCTTTTTTTTTTTTTTTTTTTTTTGCCTTGCCCTCATATTTGTCCTCAACATTAATAATATATCCAAGGTTTTCGTCATGGCCCTAGATGAAATGATGTCAAGCAAAGCATTGAGTCATATTAAACTATGAATGTAAATCAAGATTTAACGAACTTGATTGATACGAGTGGCAATGCATTCTCATTCCTTATGAGATTTTAGAGTTCAAAACACCTTTGTAATCCCTACTCAGGACACTTTGTGGTATAACAAAAAAATGCAAATGTAAATCAAGATTAAATTAATTAGAATTAATATCAGATTTAGACATTTATAAAAGGTTTTTTTTTTTTTTTGACTTGTTGTCATTTCGTGATTAAATCCTAGACATTTTGATGGCTAAATGTTTTTTTTTTTTTTTTAAATCTCCCAATATATTTCTTCTATTACAAATTAGAATGTAAATAGTAAAGCAAAATCAATGACTAAGAGGGCATGCATTTGGTTGCAATGAGGGAAATAGGGAGGAAAGAATTACAATTTCATGGAAGATGAATAGTGTTTGAATAAATAAGAATTTAAATTTAATGTTTGATTTAAATGAATATAATTATTATGAATTTCAATTCCAATGATTGGTATCCATAGAATCATGCATGTATCCTAGGTAATTACGACTTTTGAATCAACTTTCATTGAGTCTTAAATAGATTCAATTATTATGCATCGGAGGATTGCTTATTAGGTATTTCTTGATTGGTGAGGGTTTTGGTCATAGAGTAATTTTGTTACTTGTGTAGTTGATTGGGGTTTTCCCTTCCTCTTTTTTAAAGTTCTAACTTTTTTTATTAGACCTCAGTTCATAACTCTTATACCCGATATCATCAATAATTAGTGGTAGTGAATACTTATTGTGCATAAAAACATATATAACAGAGAATCTAGAATCATTTTAACAACTTAATTAAAATTTACCTCTTTCTTAAATACTCCGTATCTTGAGATAAATTCATGAGAGTTTCAGATATAATCTGAAGAAATTGAAAACATGGGTTATGAAAGAAAATGTTATATGTTTGTTTGGCGGCTTAAAGTATGTTTTGAAACTAATGGAATTGTCGCTTGCATGTGTTGGGTCCTATGGTCCCTACTGGGGCTCTAATGTTGGGAATGCTGACTCCAAATTGAGCTTAAGTGAGTGGAGAGGGTCCCACTTGTGTCTCTTAGGCATGACACTTTGACACATGTAGTTCATTATGTTTGCTTACTAGCCAGGGCTCTCTATCCTATTTTTATTTTTTACTACTCAATTCTTGTAAAAATTTCATAATGTTTAGTTACCACGGAGTATAAATTTACTACTCGGGGAATATAGTTATTGTGGTTCCAACCATGAAGTTTCTTAGCCAGTCGATTAATAATTACATACTGAAATTAATTATATTTATATCATGAGTTTTAAGATAATTATACATGTAGGGTTTAATTATGAGACATCAGGTTAAGTAGAGAGACATGCGTCATCTGATCTCATCCGATCCATATATACTCAAATGATACCAAATCATCNTTTTTTTTTTTTTTTTTTTTTTTGCCTTGCCCTCATATTTGTCCTCAACATTAATAATATATCCAAGGTTTTCGTCATGGCCCTAGATGAAATGATGTCAAGCAAAGCATTGAGTCATATTAAACTATGAATGTAAATCAAGATTTAACGAACTTGATTGATACGAGTGGCAATGCATTCTCATTCCTTATGAGATTTTAGAGTTCAAAACACCTTTGTAATCCCTACTCAGGACACTTTGTGGTATAACAAAAAAATGCAAATGTAAATCAAGATTAAATTAATTAGAATTAATATCAGATTTAGACATTTATAAAAGGTTTTTTTTTTTTTTTGACTTGTTGTCATTTCGTGATTAAATCCTAGACATTTTGATGGCTAAATGTTTTTTTTTTTTTTTTAAATCTCCCAATATATTTCTTCTATTACAAATTAGAATGTAAATAGTAAAGCAAAATCAATGACTAAGAGGGCATGCATTTGGTTGCAATGAGGGAAATAGGGAGGAAAGAATTACAATTTCATGGAAGATGAATAGTGTTTGAATAAATAAGAATTTAAATTTAATGTTTGATTTAAATGAATATAATTATTATGAATTTCAATTCCAATGATTGGTATCCATAGAATCATGCATGTATCCTAGGTAATTACGACTTTTGAATCAACTTTCATTGAGTCTTAAATAGATTCAATTATTATGCATCGGAGGATTGCTTATTAGGTATTTCTTGATTGGTGAGGGTTTTGGTCATAGAGTAATTTTGTTACTTGTGTAGTTGATTGGGGTTTTCCCTTCCTCTTTTTTAAAGTTCTAACTTTTTTTATTAGACCTCAGTTCATAACTCTTATACCCGATATCATCAATAATTAGTGGTAGTGAATACTTATTGTGCATAAAAACATATATAACAGAGAATCTAGAATCATTTTAACAACTTAATTAAAATTTACCTCTTTCTTAAATACTCCGTATCTTGAGATAAATTCATGAGAGTTTCAGATATAATCTGAAGAAATTGAAAACATGGGTTATGAAAGAAAATGTTATATGTTTGTTTGGCGGCTTAAAGTATGTTTTGAAACTAATGGAATTGTCGCTTGCATGTGTTGGGTCCTATGGTCCCTACTGGGGCTCTAATGTTGGGAATGCTGACTCCAAATTGAGCTTAAGTGAGTGGAGAGGGTCCCACTTGTGTCTCTTAGGCATGACACTTTGACACATGTAGTTCATTATGTTTGCTTACTAGCCAGGGCTCTCTATCCTATTTTTATTTTTTACTACTCAATTCTTGTAAAAATTTCATAATGTTTAGTTACCACGGAGTATAAATTTACTACTCGGGGAATATAGTTATTGTGGTTCCAACCATGAAGTTTCTTAGCCAGTCGATTAATAATTACATACTGAAATTAATTATATTTATATCATGAGTTTTAAGATAATTATACATGTAGGGTTTAATTATGAGACATCAGGTTAAGTAGAGAGACATGCGTCATCTGATCTCATCCGATCCATATATACTCAAATGATACCAAATCATCTTAGTGAATTATGTTTCGTGCTGATTAACAATTTAACACTATCAAGTTATTACAATTTCACCATGATGAGATTAGAAGTTAATCATTGTATGTCAAGATCAATTCAAACATTTATCATTATGCAAAAAATGATAATTATAACATGCATGATGTGTTAAACTTGGCCCTTCAAACCTTTGCCTAAGAATTCTTACTAAAAATAAGTTCAATTAATTAAGTATTTTATCTAAGCAGTATTTAATTTAGTCCCTATTTACACATAATCAATTAGAAAATTGAGTCAAATAGAAACCTCAAAACGGGAAAATAATTTGTAACTTTGTATTTGGAATTTTTTCTTTAAATATGTATAAATAGTACTCCGTAATTGTTTACTTAAAACTTTCAACCTTGATGCAACCCAACTTATGCTTCATTTTTATGAGAGATCAACAAAGGGTTTGCCATCTTTACTTTCTGATGATATTATTGATGGGTGGACATTGCCACGACTTTTGTAGTAGTCATTCAAGTTACATTTTCTTGAAAATAATTTTAAATTATTTTTTGGAGTTTTATAATTTTCTTTAAATGAAACATTTTTAAAACACGAAACTTATCATTTTAAAGAGTTTTTATGAGTTATACAGAAAGTTAACAGAAAAGTAAAAATTTACAATCATAATGAGTTCTAATTGATAATGGATATATATAAATACCTTTATATATATATATATAATTTCAAAATAATTTATTGTTCAATTTTGAAAAAAAAAAAAAACAACTAACAATAATGAACAAACCAACATTCTTTGTTCTCCTAGTAGTTGTGTTTGTCCCTCTACCTAGGCTACCTAGCTAGCTAGTTGCCATGGTCAAACACTTCCACATAGGCTAAAAGACACAATTTTGGTTCCGCCGGCCACCTTTTCCAATGGAAAAAAAGTAGGATTTTGTTGAACACTTGGATTGGATTTGTGGCTTTTCGATGTTGTACTATATATCTTGTTGGATAAGTCTTTCCATTTTAGAGTATGTCTTCGACATAATAAATAATACTCCACAGAGCTACTTATTTATTTTCTTCTTATATACGGTTGTGCATATGTATCACAATTCACAACTTCAAAATCATGATTACATTGTCCAAGAGGAGTGACGAGTGACTAAATTAAAGTATAATTTTCGTACTAGAAAGTTACGCGTTTGATTCTTGTAACACCCTTTTGGTCGAGTTTGTTTTTCTAGTGCAATTTATTTCTCGTGTAGTTTGTAGGATATTACATATTAACGAAGTTTATCCCGTGCGTCTATAATATTACACATGATAATATTGTCATGTAGTTAGAGGGAGGTTAAATTTTCATATATGTGTGTGTTTTTAACGCTACATTCTTCTCTTGATATCGATCATCTCCTTACGTACCAATACTTGATTAGTTCTTTTTATATTTAAATTAATAATTAATTTCTTTTTAACGCTGGGTAAGATCAGCCAGTAAATAAAAGAATTTTATTGATACGCCGGGTATTAGAAGGGTAAAATAGCATTATTCCTTGTTTATTTGTTTACACTTGATTGAAGTTGTGGGAATGATAATTGAAATAAATCATGATCAATTTTTACCAAAAAAGTTGTTACCAAGTTAGCTAAAATATTTACCTTGTATGTATATATCTCTAACCCACTCTATAGAAAGAAAATAAGACAATAATAATTACTCCTTAATAAGTTTAATTTTTAGTGCTACTTATATGGAATAAATTTTGTGTGTATATGTATCCCTACAAGCTAAGATAAGGATGGAGTTTTGGGGGGTAGGGGGTAGGGGGGGGGGGGGGGGGGATAGAAGTTTGGTGGTAGGCGTGCAAGGAGAGATGGCATGGAATAGGTCATGTGGGATATGTATGTGGTCACATTTTGGAGTGTGGCAGCCTCCATAAGATTGTGTGTGAAGCATACTAATATAATCAATCATTTCCTTTCTTCTCAACAAAACAAAAAAAAACAATAAATTCAATGTGATATTGTTAATTAAAAGTGTTATTGTTTCATTAAAACATGGTAAACATTAAGCTCAACAAATTATCGAGAGTTTAATTCAATATAGTGTCCGTATTGCGAGAGCACTGTTCCACGTACACCCCTAACCCATTTTAACTGTGAACATCGGAGTTCATTCTGGTACCCTCTAACATGTGTAACTACCCCTACTAGTGTTTTATTTATTTATCTATAACTATATGTGTACGTGCTCATCATCCTGTTGATTTGTAACCATACATTGAGACTATTTATGTTCATGTCACCCGTACTAGTTTTTATTACTTGACAATTGACAGGATGGATTTACATGTATTATAGTCCGTAATAATTAACCATCACTAAAACTTTAATATATACAAAACATTTAATTTAATGCATGGATGTCAAGATGATATTAAATCTTGCAAACTCCATTAAGCTTTAATCAAAGGTTTGTATGGGTTGAATTAAATTATAATATGGTTTAATTATGAGTTAATTCCATTTTTGGTCATAGATTTATAGGTGTCATTCCACTTTTAGTTCTTTTTTTTTTCTTCAAAACATCCACTTTTGGTCCTAGTATAATTGTGGCATGACCATTTTTGGTCCTCCATCAACAAAACAGTTTAAATTTCGTCTAAAACAAGAGCATTTCAGTCTTCAATTTTGATTTTGTTTCAATAAATAAACATAAAAAATATAGCGGGTCAACCTACTTTGTATAAAAAGGATCAAAATGTCATTGTATTTAACGGCATTTCAATGATTTTCTTGACGAAGGACCAAAAATGGTCATGCCACAATAATACTAGGACTAAAAGTTGATGTTTTTTAAAAAAAGTACTAAAAGTGGAATGCCACCTATAAATCTAGGCCCAAAAATGGAATTAACTCATTAATTAATTAAGCATATACATATAGATGTAGCTTAGTCACTTGAGTACATCTAAATGTATAGGCCGGGAAGTATAATTACGTAGATAAATAAGCTTGCCTGCTTGCATGCCTCCACGTAACAACAACCTATAATAATTGTTGTCATGCATTCGAGCATCTTGTTTATAATTATGTCTCTGCTTTCCCAAGCTACCATGTACATTACTATAGTACTTTGGTCTCATTCATCCATTCTTGGGAGAAGAACAAGAAGTAGCATGGGAATGAATGTATTAGGATTCATGTTGTTGTCTAAAGAAAGATCTCCCACATATTTTGTTTTTTAAATAAAAGAAAGAAAAGAAAAGAAAAGTAAACGGCCATCATCTTGTATTCATTATGCCTGCAATCACTGTTCTAATTGGTTGCCTCACAAGCATGCAACCCCCCACCCCCATATCTTCCGGCCATATATATCTCTAACTTTTTAAGTATTCCAGGTTAAATTAGACTAATTTTAAATCTCTACAACCACCCTAACCTGCCTAAGAGCATTAGAAAAGGTAAAGTGAGTGTTTGATAAATACTTATTAGTTCATTGGATTAGTAAATTTGACTAGTTGATAGCATTAGTTGATTATAGAAAGATGTTTGATAAATTAATGGTTAATTAGCTTATTACATGTAAAATGAATTTTTCAAAAAGCTGGTAAAAAACCACTCTGAGTAGCTTTTTGAATTTTAACATTTTAAAGCAATAAGTTTGTTACAAAAAGCTAATTAGTTGATAAGTCATAATCAAACTTTAAGAGTCGTCAAATAAGTTAAAATTAACTGATGAGCTCCTAAGATAATTATGTTACCATGCAAAATTCCCTCATCAGTCAATAAAATATAGTGATTAGTCGAATTGAACCAACACAGCTAGCTCTAGCTCCATGGGGCCATATCTCCATTTTCTTCCCCTATAAATACCCAGTTTCCCTGTTCCAGTTTTGACACCTCCTCTCATCTCCTTTCCCACCACAACCTAGTACCACACAAACCCAACCTTAAAATCCCTCAAAAACACTTTCTTCATTTCACATTTCCCCACGTTGTCATCAATGGCCGTTTCCGGGTTCGAAGGATTCGAAAAGAGGCTGGAGCTCCACTTCTCCGGCGACGATCCGGCCACCGCAATGGCCGGCCTCCGCCTGCTCGATTTCGAATCCTTGGAGGCGGTTTTGCACGCCGTGCAATGCACCGTCGTCGCCGCCGTGGGCAACCGGTTTTTCGATTCCTATGTTTTGTCGGAGTCTAGTTTGTTTGTGTACCCCAGCAAGATCATTATCAAGACGTGTGGGACCACCCAGCTGCTGAAATCCGTCCGTCCGATGATCCAGCTGGCCGGAAACATCGGGCTGAGGTTGTCGGAGTGTAGATATACACGTGGCAACTTTATTTTCCCCAAAGCTCAGCCTTTTCCCCATTCGAGCTTCCAAGAAGAGGTTTTTTACTTGGAAGAGGAATTGCCCGGAAATCTCTGTTATAGAAAAGCTTCGATTATGCCGTCGAAAATTAG
This sequence comes from Ipomoea triloba, assembly GCF_003576645.1. Taxonomy (NCBI): domain Eukaryota; kingdom Viridiplantae; phylum Streptophyta; class Magnoliopsida; order Solanales; family Convolvulaceae; genus Ipomoea; species Ipomoea triloba. Next base: position 29,046,647 of record NC_044928.1, on the reverse strand, counting down.
TTCTCATTCTTGGCACGTGTTCTCCGCACGTGATCACCCTCCCGCCATCTTGAACGGCCAGGATGATGGTTTATACACCGTTGAAATTTGTATGACGGAGCTCGACCCGGTTCTGGCCCGGAAGTTTTTTTCCGAACCGGACACGTTGGGGAAAGACATGACGGACGCTACCGGGATCCGTTACATAAACCCTAACGCCGTCGCCGTTTGTGACTTCGCGTTCCACCCTTGCGGCTACTCCATGAACGGCGTTGATGGCGACCGTTACTCCACCATCCACGTCACCCCCGAAGACGGCTTCAGCTACGCCAGCTACGAGTGTGTCGGCGGCTCCGGCAACGCCGCCGATGACCTCCACCGGGTCCTCACCAAGGTGGTGCAAGTTTTCCGGCCGGGGAAGATGTGCGTGGCGCTCACGTGCAACGGGAACAATGCCGGCGCGTGGAAGAGAGTCGCCGCCAAAGCCGTCGAGGCGCTCGGGATGAAATGCCGGAGTTGCGCCGTGGATGAGTTCCCGGCGACGGCCGGGACTGTCACGTTCCAAACTTTCACTCCTCGCCGGAAATGAGTGGCCGACGGTGACAAATTATACTCTGGATCGTGATCTATATTATAATGTGGACTACTGATAAACGTTCATTTTTAATATACTGAATGTTCATTTTTTGTGTACTGAACGTTCAATACACATAAAATTAATCTGAAAAAATGAACATATTAAAGTGAATATTCAGTATATTAAAATCACGTTATTTCAGTGGTTCATCTTATAAGATAGATCATGATTCGTATGATTCGTGATATAATGAGTTGCGGAGCAAAACAAAGGGTGCAGTGGGGTTTTAGGGTATTTTCTTTTCCTTTTTTATTTCTTCTATTAGAATTAAAAACCCTTTTTTTCTTCATTTTTTTGGGTTAATTAGAGGGGATTAATTAATGTTATTATACGTAGCAGTGGAAATGCTATGCATGCATGCATGATAATGTGATGAACAATACATATAAATGTGGGGAACATCATGATAATGCATCCCACATAGGTTTGTCACGCCTACGTACAATTTTTGAGGTTGCCTATATTTTGTTGATTATTATATTTATTTGTAGTGGTTGGAGAACACTCAAAAACACATGTATTCATGGAGTCAACTTTATTTTCCATCTTTAGCACACTCCAATAAGGTTATGTTTTGTCTTCTTTTGGCTCATATTTAACTCCCACTTTTATTTCCATGGAATAATAAAATCCACTTTGTGAGTTTAGACCATATCGATGTAATTTGTAGGTAAGTTAAAGTTATATTTCAGCATCATTACTTTTAATATGGGAGTTTCAATATATGATCAAATAAGTAAAAATGAAGGTGAAGGATTAACCAAACTAATTCAATTGCTCATAATATACACTAGCTAAGAGAGTAAAGAATTTTTATTTTATTTTATTTTTGGGATAAGGAAGGAAATTCATAGTCACGACTCAATCAATAGTGTTCGCTCTTATACGATGACCCACATACTATAAAAGGTGAAACGCAATAGAAATCACCTATGCGATATATTCAACATAGAACGTATTGACAATAATCAAAATTTTATAATTCTAATATGAAAATTAGGTTTCCTTATTCCGCCAACTATTTCAGGACAAGATTAAGAGAGCTTTTGAAATTTGAAGTGGAATGGCAGCAATGCGGCAAATTATGCTATGGACCCGGGTCCACATTGCAATGTGGATCCAGGTCTATGTTCACAATTTTAGAATGTTATGTTCATAATTTTAGAATTCTATGTTTACAATTTTATGTTCACGATTTTAGAACTTTATATTCACAATTTTAGATCTTAATATACACAATTACATTACTCAATATTCACAATTTTTGAACTATATATTCAAAATTTTGTTATATAGATTCAAAAATTGTGTTATACTGTTGACTATAGGATTATGAAATTGTGAATATAGAGTTATGAAATTGTGAATATAGAGTTCTGTAATTGTGAACATAGAATTCTAAAATTGTAAATATAAAATTTTAAAATTATGAATATAAACTCAAGTCCACATTGTAAGGTGAACCCGCCTCCCTGGCATAACAACCGCAGCAATGTCAGTAAATAAGATGTTGATAACTTGATATGGGCCAATATGTTGCTAATATTAGAAATTATAGATTTATAGGCCAATTTTGACTAGTCTAATTTATGCATGCCCACACTAAGTGGGCTGGTTTTAGCCCCTGTTTTGAATGAATATAATAATTCTATTTTCATTCTAATTTTACCTAATAATATTTATCTCTTAACGTGATTATATATATATATATATATATATATATATATATATATATATATATATATATATAGGGTCATAATCAGGTGTGGTCGTGCCTTCCTGTACGGTCGGTGCGGTTTACACCACTCAATGTTAAGAAATGCACCATACAAATATGCACTATTAGGTACACATCACTACGTATGAAAAAAATACACCACACAGTGTTAAAAAATGCACAATTAGAAACAAGGGGGTTATGAGGTGCTTTTATGCAATTTCATTGTGGTGCATTTGTTAACATTGAGTGATGTATTTCTTAATATTGAGTGGTGTAAATCGCACGGCAGCACGGGAAGGCGCGGCCACATTTGAACAGATTTATATATATATATTCTTGTTAATCAAATATAAAAGTAACTAATGAATTAAATACTCTTACATATATAATTGAAAATTAGGAGGTGGAATCAGGAAAAAATTTTAGCATGAGCAACTCAATTGGTCACATAGGTGAAGTTTGGAAAGAAAAACCAGGGATCAAGTCTCACCAATGACTTGAGGGTGTGGGAGCAATCTCTCAAAATTCAACATTTTGGGAAGAAAGACAAGATTGCTGAGTTACTCTAAGGGAGCGTTTGGTTTGGGTTATATAGTATAACTTGGGTTACATTGGGTTGGTTATCTAGCATTTCTATGTTTGGTTGGAGTTATATAACATTCCCTTGGAATCAAACATTGCCTCCACATCACACTTTTTCTTGTTTTTGAGGGAATGTGATTCCCTTGCTCATCTTAGGTAATGTTAGATTTCCTTGCCATTTTACATTCTTTGCCCTTAACATACATCAAGGTGAAAGCTTGATTTTTGAACTTTATTTTATTTATTTTATTTTTATGAAAGAGGACTAGATATGGGAAAACATAAATTTGAAAAAGAAAGAACATTATATTGTAGTAGTTTGACACATGTTCATGTTTGCAAGGTGATTTGCAATATGAGAGTATTAAGGTAAAATAACCATTATAACATAAACAATAAATTCAACCAAACATGCATGTTTATATTATATAGCCTAATTTTTACCAAAGACAGTAATCTAACATTCCCAGTAATCTAACATTCCCAGCAATCTAACATTCCCTAACGTAATCTAACATTCCGTGAACCAAACGACCCCTAAGGGTGTGTTTGGTAACCTGTAAAATGACTTCCAGAAAATGTTTTCCGAGTTTTCTGTGTTTGGCAACGTTCGGAAAATGTGGTCAACGGAAAATGTTTTCCGTTGACTAAGGAAAATCAGTTCATTTTTCCGGAAAATGACTTACGGAATTTTATTTCGTAAGTCATTTTACGGAATCACCAGAATAGCTGTTTTGCATGTTTTCGACCAAAACCAAGCCATATCACCCATGACCATGGACCAAGGAGGTGGGGAAACTGCCAGAAACCTTTGCTACATTTTTTTAAAATTGTTTTTATTTTTTTATTTTTTATTTTTTTATAAATTCTATTTTTTTTAATTAAATACCATTATTTTAATAACTATTATAATTTTTTTATATTTTAAATAAAAAAATTATAATGTTTAATTATACAATTCTATCCATTTTCCAGAAAATGAACCAAACACACAAAGATAGTTTTCCATAACACATCCAAACACTGGAAATTAAACTGTTTTCCGGAAAATGACTCATTTTCCAGAAAACATTTCCAGAAGTCATTTTCCTTTTTTCCAAACGGACCCTAAGTCATTGAGATTTAGGATTCAAGCTTTTGGGAAGAAAGACAATTCATACTAGTTAGCAAAATGTCAGTCATAATAATCAAGTTAAATTATTAAATTAAATAAATTTGGATTTATAATTCTTATTTATATAGATGTTTAATCTTGGGATATATTGATAGTATAATAATTTTAATGTTGTAACAATCGTTTAAATGATTTTCTTTTAAAGATCCATTAAAAATCAAAAACTTCTAAACAAAAGACTATTAATTATTAAAATCTTGGAGCTAGCGGTTGAAGCCTTAAGGAATGATAGCTATTGATATATAATTGATACTAGTATTATACCCGTGCGATTGCACGAACTAAATATTAGATATATTGTTGTTGTGTTATAGTGAGATATATATTATTATAATTACTTCAAGTTCTTTATGATAGACCTAATTTAAATATAATAAATATATACATGAATTTAAAATTAAATTAAAAACCAAAACTTATTATTATTAATTAATAAAATATAAATTGAACATTACACATTATTAAAAATTTCATGGTAAACAACGTTAGTACCTAAAGTACGTACTAACAGTATTTGAGTCACTGCATATTAATATTTTCAATCCAATTGGATTACTAATGGTACAATTGACCCTAATATGCTATCCGCGTGAATATTAGACAATTTAATAATATTACTATTAATTCAAAATTGTACAACTTAATATAAGCATAAATTCAATTCATGTATTACAAATACATTAAAATATACTCGATATAAATATTACAAAAAGCCTAAACATTAAAACTAAAATTTACAAATTGTAGTTACAAATTGCTAAAAACTTCTTTGTAGACAACATTAGTCCGGGACCCTTACCATTGCTAACTCTAGATAGAACCACGTACTATTGTCCATGTATAAAAATGATTTTTTTTTTCTTTCAAAAAATTGAGATTTCTCAACTCCATTGCAATGACTTTAGTTTATTGTGTAGAAATTTGATTAGCGGACAATATAACTAAATTTTTTACAGAAGTCAAAGGTCCTGTTTGGTAAATGGTTGTTAGCTGATTGGATTGGCTGTTTAGGTTAGAATGTATGATTTGTTGATAACATTTGTTGATTGTAGAAAGTTGTTTGATAAATTAGCTGTTAGCTGATAGCTGTTTGGTATAATTTCTTTTCTCAAAAAGCTAATTGAAAAGGCTGCTTTGAGTAGCACTTTGAATTTTAGCATTTTAAAGTTACAAAAAGCTTATTATTTACCAACTAATAGTGATCATAGCCAATCAATAGTCTAAGTCCAAATGCATTGTATGGCATGTACTTTAGGCATTTTCAAAAATTCTTTCTGGTAATACATTTCAATTGGTTGATGACTGCTTATTTTTGTTTTATAAATGTTACTAAAATATATTCTGAAATATGCTGAAATACTACCTAAAACTTAATTAAAATTACATACATTGAAACTGAATCCATCCTTAACTGTAATTACACATCATACACTCCAACATCTTTACTTGATCCAATTTATGTAGAAAGGAATGGTGATATAACCACATTGGTTTTCCTAAAAATAAAACCATGGATTAGTATGCTTGAATTCCTCATTCCTAATTGATAACCATTGAATAGTATACTGGAATTCCTCATTCCTAATTAATGTACACACTATACTTGTAGTTACAAAACAACATTTTATATAAGAATTAGTAGCTGATTTAATATGCCTGTTTGAAACAGAATTTATTTCTTCTTGAAAAGGAAAAATACATATCTCTATACAGACAATTTTATTTCTCTAAACATTTCCTGTAGTTTTTGAAGTAAACATTCTTTTTATTGTGTTATAGTTAGAATTCTTAAATAAGATAATGATATTTGCAAATAATATGATAAAAGGATAAAAACTGTATATAGCATAGAATAATTGGATCAGCTAAATCATTTATTAACATAGTTGCACTGCAGATGCTTAAGCTGCAATAGTTGAACTGTTTAATGCATCACCTGCAGATGCTTCCTAATTGTTTTTCAAATATATATAAAAAACAAACCTTAAGATCAGTCATGTTTAAGTAAACAAAAACAAATAGTATTCTATAGAAAAGAACAATAGATAGACACTGTGTTTTCATCCTTTAAAATTCGCATGACAGTAAAAGGTGCATACTAATAATTATTGCTTCTTTCATACTTTCATACTAAACAAAATAAACTAAACTAACATTCAATGTCCTTACTATTGCTGCTTTCATGTTTTTGCCCGTAGCTTGAAAAACTGCATTACTTAAACTCTCTGTACCTGTATTTGACTAAACTAAATAAATATTCATATTTCAATCCAAGAATGCTCTAGTATATCTATTTATATGCAATCAAAACAAATAAAAAATAAGAGGATATTTTTAGTCAACTATTATTATTGAGTACAATACCAAAAAAAACTGCAGTACGTACAAACTACAAAAGAGATAATTGGATGTTCATATCTGCAACACAACTTAAATCACTGCATGTCTACAAATCTGTCTTCATATTTACTGCAACACAGCTTCAATCTCTTCTAAGTGGTTGACATTCTAAAATGATTCTTGTTCTAATTTGAGCTTATGTTCTTTTCTCAATGGAAATGACTAAGATATAAGGACAATCCACAATCTCTACCTGTAGAAGGTGGTTTCTTCATGTCTGACTCCTTTTTGTCTATCTCTTTCCATGATTATTCTCTTTTGTTGTTGTTTTGTTTTTTTTGCATGCATAATGGTTTGAGCCTTCTCCACATTCGATCGTCTCCCGCCTCATCCGGCGCCGCCGCCATGAAAATACAGGAGGTTCTTCTACGGCTGAGCCATTTTTTCCGTTGATGATGATTTGTAATTTTATACGAAACAAATTGCTGCAGTTTGGGCTCAAATGGATTTGATCTCGGGTGTTTTATAGGAAAAAAAGTCTTGAGGCTTTTCGAATATCGAATAGGCTTTCATCGGAAAGCCAAAGATACACTGTCTATTTCGGATATCGAATAGACTTTCATCGGAAAGCCAAAGATTTAATTAAAATGATAATCCCAAGAGGCACAATAAATAACAAAAGCATAGAGAAGTTGGCAGTCGAACAACCACATCCCTTTTACTACGGGTTTCATTCTAAGTCGAACAACCATATGCATTCCTAATCCTCCCTATCCCTAAACGGCAGCGTTTTGAACTGAGCGGGAACTATGCCAAAAATGCATTTACTGCACTTGCTAGGGCTTTTTTATATTAGAAGATATGTAATGGATAAGTATGATGCAAAATCTTAAAATAATAAATGAAGTGGTTCATAATTTTATAAACACTATAGAATGCGATAATATTTTGTCCATATTTATATTATATTGTCAACAAGGTAGGATGTCAAATCATTTCTACTTAGAGCTATAATAATGTGTCTACCTAATCTATACATTTGGGATAATAATTACGATTTCTCTCATAAAAAAATTTACGGAGTTTTTTTTGGTTAAAAAAAATAAAAATAATGCTACTTTTTCCTACTAACTTTACCTTGTAGTACAACCTTAGGTTGCTCTTTTGATTGTTTGATTAGAGTAATATGCGCTAATTCTTGAAAAAAGTCTATTAGTCATTTACAATCATACGATTTATATTGGTGAATAAGAATTGACCTGAACTACCTCGTTCGCCTAAGCACACATTCTCTCGTACCTAACAAAGGAACAATAAACACTTCCAACTTAAATTGAGAAAAGACAACAATGATATCTAATAACGTTAATTATCTAGGGTCTAGGGACAATACACTACGTTGATGTCTAATGTCAAGACCATATGTTGAATTGTGGGTTAAATTAGTGCGGCTTCATATATCAAGAACTCTTAGTATACAAGATGTTTTTAGATTCTATAGTCGGGAAGCTCTAGACAGGTTGGGATACACTTAGAGTTTTCAGGTCCAAAAGTCCATTCTTTTAGGGAGCAAATTAGCCTGTATAGTATTAAATTAGGAGCACATGTCGAGATTTCGTCGACAAGAGTATGTGACATCCAACTATTGGTTGATTACGCCACATGCCTAATCCGAGATAACTTGAGATGATGGAATGGTTGAAGAGATCGACAGTTCACATGATACCCACTTGTCAAGATCAGCCTCCTGATCTCGCCAGTCAAAAAGAGCGATGTAACAGTCGAAAACATATATATACACTATGTATATCCCTATCAATACTATCTAATTCATATGTGTATTAACTTCTCTATATGCATGGTTGATGTTTTTGACTTTACAATTAGACAAAAAAAAAGTTGGATGTAAATTGTGTTTTTCCTTTTGAAAAGTGGGTAAAAATTAAATAGAGAGTTTGTTAGGACTTTAGGGGGAGAAAAGGGAGGAAAGTGTGCATTTTTCATTTTACCCCCCCCCCCCCCCCCAAAAAAAAAAATTGTCTTTTTCCTTTGTCTAATTTCTCTGCTCCATTGGAGGTAATGCACAAATGGCCATCTCATGCATGAGCAACAGCATGATGGATGGTACCTCACACGCATAAAAACCAAAAAACCCTTTACCAAACCTCATTTTCCCAATCCCCAAATCCCTTAATTTCACAATTTCATATCCCATTTCTCCCCACATTAGCAAAAATGTAATGAATAACATCTCATAAATATCTGTATCCCAATCTTCTTTTCCAGGATTATTTTGCCCAATTTTCATTTTCTATGCCTGGAAAGAGACCCCACAAACCCAACACCTCCTGTCCTCTTCTGCTTACATTTCTTTACATGATCACCTCAGAATCGTCCCTATCTGTTGCATCTCCGTGTTGATCTTTTTCTTCATTTTACGGAGTAATTTTTATGTTATTTTTTATTAAATTATAATATATTAATATTTCCCCATTCATCCTCTTTTCCCTCCTTGATCATTTCTTCTGGATTGTGTTATTCTAATCTTGATGAATTTTCTTGTGAATTAACTTTTTCTTCTGTTGATATTTCCTAGGGTTCTTTGGTATCATCAACAAATGGCTTTGCTTGGAAACCCATATTTCTGAAGCAGCATTACAATTTGGAGAATACCCAGTTGCATATTTCTGAACAAGAATTCTGTTTATCTCTGGGTTTTGATTCCAGTGGATCATCCATTGAATGCCCATATTTTAGTGGGCATGCTGCAATTTAGTGCATACCCATTTGTCCATTTTCATTGAGAATTTTGATTCTCTGCAGTTTGAGGGCTTTTGTTTCTGTCAAGATTGTTCACAAATAGTTGGTGGTGGGGGGTTGTGTGGGTACTTTAATTTGGGTTGAGAAATGGGATGTATTCATGGGAAATGTTGTTGTAAACACCCTAAATCTTCAGATGGGGATAACAGGGAAAATTTGGGTAAAAAACATATTTCTGCAGTTTGTTCATCATGTGTTGCTCATGTGCCTTCTGAGAACTTGAAGTTAGAGTGTTCTGTTCTTACACAGCGCGGTTTTTACCCCGAATCCCCTGAGAAGGAAAATCAAGATTGCTATTGTGTTAACACGCAGCTACTGGATAATCCAAATGTGCATTTCTTTGGTGTGTTTGATGGGCATGGGCAGTTTGGTACAGAATGCTCGGTCTTTGTTAAGGATAGGTTAGTGGAGATTATGTCAAATGATCCTACATTGTTGGATGATCCTGTCAAGGCTTACAATTCTGCGTTTTTAACGACTAACGAGGAGCTTCACAATAGCAGTATAGATGATTCTATGAGCGGGACAACTGCTATAACGGCTCTACTTGTTGGGAACATGTTGTATGTTGCAAACGTAGGTGATTCACGGGCGGTGCTAGCTGTTAAGGAAGGGAATAGAGTTGTGGCTAGAAACTTGTCCTCTGACCAGACTCCTTTCAGGAACGACGAATGCAACAGAGTGAAGCTTTGCGGGGCTAGAGTTCTGAGTGTCGATCAAGTAGAGGGACTTAAGGATCCAGAAATTCAGTCATGGGGTGATGAGGAGAAGGACGGCAGTGATCCACCTAGGTTGTGGTTTCAAAACGGGATGTATCCCGGGACTGCCTTTACACGGAGCATTGGGGATAGTATAGCAGAGAAAATTGGCGTTGTTGCTACTCCCGAGGTATCAACAGTACAGCTAAACGCTAATCATCCCTTTTTTGTAGTTGCAAGTGATGGCGTCTTTGAGTTCCTCTCCAGCCAAACCGTGGTGGACATGGTGAGTTCAATAATGTTTAATAGAATACCGTTATGTATTTTCCTCTATCATGTGATTCTGTGCTTTCAAACTGATAATGTGGCATTTAGCTTTCCTTGTTGATCAGTATGTAATATGCATATCTACATTTATTAAGTATTCCAAGTTCATTGCAACTTGTCAATTGTAAATAGTTGATTACATTGTGGAGTATTTACATTTTTTAATCTAGAGATGTCTGTATTCCTGTTCAACTACTTTGAAATGGTCCTAACAAGATGCATTTAACAGATGATGCATATGTATTATGACAAGATTTGATCAAAATTCAGACAGTGGTATCAAACACTGATGAGTTTTGCTAAAAGAAAACTAACCCTTTTTTTTGCCCGCACGGACAGCTCAGTTGGTTCCTGGGTAGCGATTATGGACAAGAACACATGATCGAGTCCTGACAGCCGTAGTGTAGGAGTTTCATCCAATGTGGTGGTCTCTTTGTAGGCACTAGGCACTGGTCCTCCCACCTAATAGGTCATTGAGTCACCGTGATTTACTTCTCCACTATCTGTCAAGCTGGGGTGTGGGGGGCGAGGGAATTTTTGCAAAGTAACCCTTGTTTTGAAGAATTCATGTTAAAAGAATGCTTCATGATGTGCTCTGAAATTGGACATTTAATTTGCATTTAATGCATTCTCCATTGCACATAATGAAGTTTATTGAATTTAAGCTAATGACAGAATAACAAGGAATATTTAAGGTAACCAATTTACTGCATATAATATTTGGGAAATTTTTCCATTAGGGCCAAAAATTTTCTGGATCTTCAGGTTGGTTGAATCAACCTTGATTCATGCTTTTTCCCTCAAAAGTAGTCATCTGGTAGGATTATTCTTGGATCTCCATGACTAATTTATCATTTACATTCATTTCTTGTAGGTAAGCAAATACCCAGATCCAAAAGATGCATGCTCAGCAATCGCTGCAAAATCATACAAAAGATGGCTACAGCATGAAACCCGAACAGATGATATAACAATCATCATCGTATATATTAAAGACTTATTCCATGTATGAGAATGGCAGATCAAATTTTTTATGCAAACTTATTTTCTCCTTGTGACAACTTCATTTGTGCAGTTGTGCTTGCTCTTGAATATCTGATAAGTTGCTATAGAGTGCTGGTTGTGATTATTACTAGGTTTGGCTTTCACTTTGATAGGCACATCTAGGACAGCACATAGTTCTATATTCTCAATTTTTTTGAAGAAATGAAAAATTGGAGAAGGGAAAATAGAGAATACGTTTACTTGTACACTTCTCCAATCTATTTTATTGAAAAACTGGAGAATTGAAGTAAACGCAATTATGTTTTTCAATGTGACTAGAGGATTATACATTGGCCAATGACCTTGGCATGAAATGACTTTCCCATATGGAAAGTCATGGGTTCGAGTCTCAGTGGGGGCAATATTGACTCTTTGTGCTTCAGTAGGTTGAGAAAATAGTTATGGCAGATACTACATTGTAACAGAGTCAGTAGTACTAAAAAGAGCTCTAAATACTACTTGTGGCGAAGATCTCAAATATGCTCCTGTATCGTCCATCTTCCAATTGCTTGATTGAAGCCATGTTTTTCTGTACTGCTTTGTTTTATAATTGCTATTATATTCTTAAACTTGTGATAGTCAGGTGTTAGAACCACTGACTGCTGTGAAGGAAATGGAGAAGGGGAAATGGTGTCTGAAGTATTTTACACTCCTCCGGGATCGGAAGCTTCTCCACCGGTGAGAAGTGGTATCTCTGAACTGCAGTCTTATCATCCAACTGTATCGCTATATCAATCTTCACAAACCGTTATTCCATAGCTGACCATCTGACCTGTGAGTTTCAATCATCTTCTCCCGGTTTTCTTTTCTGCGTTGGAGGGTTATTGCTTGGTTTCTAGCTTACCCCGCCTATTTCGTATTTTCATTGCAGTAACTGAACCAATAGACAGTCATGAATTTACACTTCTTCCTGTTTTCATGTGCATAAAAGGCTGAAATGGTAATCACCTTTGTCTTTTAAAATGCAAAAAGCATTTTCTACTTGAGAAGCTCATTACACACAATTCTTGGTTTCTTTGATTAGAGGAGGCACTTTTGGTCCTTCAACTTTTGTGGTGTTTCCACTTGTAGCTCTCAACTATCATTTTTTCACTACTAGCCCATTGGCTTTGAATTTCTTTCCACTTTTAGTCCTTTCAAGTTTCCGGCCAAACACATGCTGTGCACATATCGGTTTCAAACGATGTTTGGGCAGAAAACTCACAAGATTGACTAAAAGTGGTAAAAGAATTCAAAGCCGAAGGATTGATAGTGAAAAAAAATGATAGTCGAGGACTATAGGTAAAAATGCCACAAAAGTTAAAAGGACCAAAACTCCAAGTTCACAATGCATATTCTTGGGGTGAATAGATTCTTTGACTGAGTATTCATGGCAGGTGGCTGGCTGGAGCTGGGAAGGCAGGTGCATGAAATTGGCAGTGAAACCTATTCTTCTTTTCTTTTTCTGCAAATTCTCTGCCCATGGACTTAGCCTCTTAGTGATATATGTATTATGAAGTCATTTCCCAACTCTATGTATGCCTTATCTGTTATGTATAACACCAAGAAGTAGCTGATTTCAGCACATGAAAGCTGTTGAAAATGGTTCTCAGTGGATTAGACTGAACACATTTCTTTTTCCTATTTCACAATCTTCTAACTAACTAACTATAACTAAAGATATCTTATGAAATAATGGAAACCCTGCAAATATCCTCTATGACAGTAAACATGAGGTATATTATACTTTTGTAAGTTGTAACAATAAAACACTCCTATGTAGTACTCCATATTTAAGTTGAGATCAATCTTCGAGTGACGTGGGAAACCCGCAATCACTATCTGAGGGTGTGCACGGGATAAATCCTGTCTTGTGACCCTAGTCGGCAAAAGACCACAAGAAGGCAAACCAGCTTAGGTTGCCCATAACTTACCAGCAATAGGTCACTCCCCGGTTAGAAGTCGAACTTGTAACCTTGTGGTTACCAAGTCAACAACTTGACCAACTTGATTGGATTGCCCCAATTGGGATCAACCTTCTTCTGTAGATCTGTAATGTATCAGTAGGCACTGTCAGGCCAATTAATTCACTGTCCATTACACAGCAACAAATGAACAAATGGAACATTTTTCTATCTGCCAGTAATCAAAAATACCACAAAGCCCAACTAGAAATGAGAATGACCACATGCAGCAACTTCATAATATCACAATCATCAAAACACAGACACTCTGTATAAAAGAGACAAGTAGTAGACAATCATATTTTTCATTGGCTCAATATTCTGGATATACATATTATTCAAACAATTAATCCATGCAACATTATTCTGCAAAGTAATGAACTGAAGATCCCTTTCTATACTAATCTGCATTGAAATTCATCATCTCTAGAGATATCAGTCTGTCAAAACCTAATTCTCAAATCAAATGTGAAAAGGAAAATTTGTTTAACAGTCAACTACCCTTCCTGTTCGTTCTCTTCTCATTGCAAGCCTTCAATGCTTGAACTTCTGCAATAATATACTAAAATTTCACCACAATATACTAGAAACTTACAAATTCGAACTAAAAGTTATTATTTTAAAAAAATTACTCTGTTGACAAGACTTCCAGTTACGGTTGCTTTCAACAAGGCAATCCTGCACATAACAAAGGATCATCAGTTCCATTTTAGGGTTTCGCATTCCTTTTTTCACTGTAAATATACAAAATAACTTCTTAAAAAAAAAAAGATTTGAACACCTGTAAGGCTAGGTAAACAGCAGAGCACTCTTGGAGTTGCTTCACGGTATCGTCGTCTTCGTCCGCATCTATCTGGTGGAGCGGCGGCGCGGGCGGAGTCGGGTTCGGGCTTGGATGTTGGGCCATCTTCGCGGAATCAACCACGGTATCGTCGTCTTCGTCCACATCCATCTGGTGGAGAGGCGGCGCGGGCGGACTCGGGTTCGGGCTTGGTTGTTGGGCCATCTTCGCAGAATCAACCTTGGTGTTGGTGAATGTCAAATAACAATTTTTTTTTTTTTTGAGAAATGTCAAAATAACAATTAAATTCATGAATGTTAAAGAAAAATAATTAAATACTTAAGCTCAACTCAATTCTCTTTTTTTTTTTTAAATAAAATATTATTGACTTTGTTGCAATATAGTATCTGTTCATTTTTTTAAAGCAAAAATCTCAAAATATATTATGATAACGAAATAAAATTGAGGGGGGAGGGGGGGGGGGACTGCATCCCAGTACAAACTGTTCGCCTGTGAGTAGGTTGCTGAAGCTAAAGAATGAGCTAGCATATTAGCAAAACGTGGAATTAAATGAACAGAAAAAGCCTCAAAATCTAGCATTATGTTCCTACATTCACGGATGTAAATGCCAACATAGGACCTATCTTCAACCGAGGTAGTGTTCAGGTCATGTGAAAGAGTAGAGCAATCCACATGCAACTATGCAAGCGGACCGAAAGAACCCCATGATTCTTGAGCCAAGACAAAACCTCATTGCATGCTAAGGTTTTAGCCATCATAGGATTGGTACACCGCATCAGTGGTCCATTAGTTGTAGCAACAAAACTCCCTGCCGTAGTCAAGATGATCGCACCATATGATGCCTTACCCGTACGTGACTCAAAACCAGCATCTGCGAAGCAGTGCATTGCAGCAGGTTGTGAAGATGGCGTGGCAGGATGGTGAACGGTGAGAGTAACAACCGACACTATAGTATCTGTTCATAATTACTTTCTCAACCCACTGAAACACAAATAGTCGATATCCCATTTAAAAAAGTCACTTTGTGCCACTAGATCACAAGTCCATTGACTTATCTATTGCTCCCTATTAACTCCAAATTACTTGTCATATTATACTATCTCATATTTTTTATTGTATAATTGATGCTATAAAATATCAAATACTAATTTTAACTCCAAATTACTTGTCATATTATACTATCTCATATTTTTATTGTATAATTGATGCTATAAAATATCAAATACTATTTTTTTTAAAATAATATTGTGTTTTATTTTAGAAAAACTCCCTAGTTGCCACCTGTCACCATTTGTCACCTACGATTGTCGTCTTTTTTAGACAAAAAGAAGATAACCGATGATCACCGTCTTCTTTAGGCGTAAGAAAGTAACGGACAACCACCTTCTCAATCAAAGAAGATAATCGATGCCAATTGCTTTCTTGTCACTGTTGTCATTCCCTCGATCTTCTTATAAAAAAAATCTTGACAAATTATTAGAAAAAAAAAGACGGGCAATCAAAATATATTTCGTTATCACATTTTTACCGATAATCTATTATGAATATAATATAGGAGAGATGGACCGAAACTTTTAGCTACTTAATATAAAAACGTCCTTTTAAATTAGAGCACAATATAATTTCATATTTTTTTTACCACATTATTCTATGTTATGTAATTTATAGCTTTTTATTTGTTTCCCTTAGTATAGAAAAACAAAATAAAATAAGATTTTTAATTATTTGTTGTAAGTAAATAAAAAACTTATAGTAAGCAAAACAAAATAAATAAATAAAATTCCTAAAATTGAGTGATAAAAAGTATAATACATGGGGGAGGTTCTCAGTCCTTGAAAAGCTGAAATATTGAAAAAAGAAAACAAAAGCAAGAAACCGAGCTATCGATTCTGTCTACTCACCGATGCTCTCAGATTGATCTCACCTTTAATTGCTCTTATATCCGTAGCTCGAATCCGGTATGTATTCGTCGAATAATCCGAACAATTAATCTGTAAATAATCACAAATTGTTTTGATTCACAGCGATCTTTTAATGTGATGAACAATATTGTTGATTGGATTCTGTAATTTGTTTAAGAATTAAATAGTTCGATCTATCGGCTGGTTTTGATGATTGATATGAATTCAATTTGATTGGAAGTTTAATGGTCTGGTCAGGTGAATGGATTCACTATTCAATATTCATTTCTGTTTGTTTTTTAAATTTTATTTTTCATTGGTTTATAATTCAATGTATGTTATGGCTACTGGTGTTGTTGCTGATTGGGATGCTTACTGAATTCATGTGTGCAACGGTGTTCTAGTCGTGTTGAGAATTTGAGATTGGATAGTTCATATAGTATGTGTTTGGAATCTGGATTTAGGCTCAGTGACAGCAGATAAATTCTATCAAAGATGTCTAATCAATCCGTAACTGCCAAGAGTTGGGTTTAAGTTTTGATAGTGCCAGAAGTGAAATGTCAGAATCTATCATCTATTTATGTGTTATATATGAAAATGATTGTATCTTTTTATGATATATTTATATTAAGTTGATGAGCTGATGCTATGGGAGATATTTACTCTGCAGCTAAGGAATGGCATCAATGGTTGCCAAGGCGTGTAGTAATAATGCCACTCAAATATCGGCACTTGTGACAGTTTCGGAAAAAGGAAGTAGGAATAAGAGGAAATTCAGGGCCGATTCACCTTTATGTGATCCGAATAAGATAACCTCTGCTCCTCAGAATGAATTCACAAGCTACAAATTTTCTGTGGATAAATTTGGAATAATCCCAAGTTTTGTGGGATCCAATGGGTGTGATACATGCAGTGTTAAAAATGATACTTCAGAAGTTTTGAAACTTGACATTGGATTGTCGTGTGCGGTAGGGTCATCAGAAGCTGGTCCAAGCCGGCCAAGAGAGGAACCTGAAGTCACTGAAGAGTTCCATGATGCTGACTGGAGTGATCTCATAGAATCTCAGCTAGAGGAGCTCATACTGAGTAATTTGGATGCAATTTTCAGGAGTGCAATCAAGAAAATAGTGGCTTGTGGTTATAGCGAAGAGATTGCAAATAAGGCTGTTCTGAGGTCTGGTATTTGCTATGGGTGTAAGGACATTGTGTCAAATATAGTGGACAATACTTTAGCATTTCTTAGGAATGGCCAAGAGATTGATCTATCTGTGGAGCATTATTTTGATAACTTGCAGCAGATGGAAAAGTATGTCTTGGCTGAGTTAGTTTGTCTTCTGCGAGAAGTTAGGCCGTTTTTCAGTACTGGTGATGCAATGTGGTGCTTGTTAATATGTGACATGAATGTGTCCCAAGCTTGTGCAATGGACAGTGATCCTTTGAGTAATTCGGTTTTGAATGGGGTGTTAAATCACAATCCCTCAGCTTTTGTGCAACCTCAGTTGAAAACAGACGGTAACAATGCTGAATCCAACACAGTTATTCCTTGTAAACCAATCCCTTCAGTTTATTGTCCATCTGAAACACCAAATGTAGATTCAGACGGGCATAGGTCTCAGTCGGGAGCACCCACAGCTGTAGGCATGCAACATGCAAAGCCCCAATCTTCCTTTGTTCTCAATGGACTTATCACAGAGAAAGAGTCTTCAAATTCTTTGTTTGACACTGCTGATAAGTCCTTCAGTGCAGCGGCAACATCCCATCCTTCTGCTGCAGATGAAAAGTTTGTGGGCAATAGAAAAGTTTCAGGAACCACTAGGAGGGAGTATGTACTCAGACAGAAGTCCATTCATCTGGAAAAACACTACAAAACTTATGGTTCTAAAGGGTCTAGAGCGGGAAAAGTCAGTGGTTTTGGTGGTTTAATTTTGGATAAGAAACTGAAGTCTGTGGGTTGCCCTGCTGGTTTGAATATAAAGAATGCCTCACTAAAGTTCAACAAGTCTGCAGTTGCTGTGTCTCAAGACAATGTAAACCATAATTGCTCTACAAATAGTGATACTGTATTTCCTTCAACATCGTTGTTTGGTTCAGACACAACTAATGCCACCTCTGCATTACTTAAACCAAATATCCCATCTTTGTTGCCACCTACCAATACCTTACCTGCGCAACCAATGGCGGATACGGAACTCTCCCTCTCATTGCCTGCCAAGTGCAGCTCCATCCAGGTGCCTACTTGTGGTTATGCTGTGACAAACGAAAAACGCCTTAATCAATGGGCTGCCCAGGACAAGAAAGATGAAATGATTCTAAAGCTGGTGCCCAGGGTTCAGGAATTGCAGGGTCAGCTCCAAGAGTGGACAGAGTGGGCAAATCAGAAGGTCATGCAAGCTGCTCGTAGATTGAGCAAAGACAAAGCTGAGCTTAAGACACTCAGGCAGGAGAAAGAAGAAGTTGAGAGGCTCAGAAAAGAAAAACAAACTTTGGAGGAAAACACTATGAAAAAACTGACAGAAATGGCGAATGCCTTGGGTAAGGCTAGTGGACAGGTAGATCGAGCTAATGCTGCTGTCCACAGGCTTGAAGTTGAGAATGCTGTGTTGAGGAGGGAGATGGAAGCAGCGAAGTCACATGCAGCACAGTCGGCTGTGAGTTGTCAAGAGGTATCAAATAGAGCCAGGAAGGCACAATTAAAGTTCCAGTCTTGGGAGAAGCAGAAAGCAGTGCTCCAGGATGAACATGCTGCTGAAAAGCGTAAGTTGACTCAGCTGCAACAGGAATTGGAGCAATCCAAAGAACTTCAAAGCCAACTGGAGGTATGTCTACTTAAAATTTTTAACTGATACTCTGTATAATAATAAAAAAGATAAAGGAAACAGTTGCGAGTGTACTGTTGTTCTCTTTAATTTAATCTGATGCAGAAGATAATATTCGGTACATCTTCTAAATCTGTTGGAATCATCCCTAAAAAATTATTAGAATTGTTGCCAACTCATCTCCTATAAGGGTGAGATTGCAGTTGATGGCATCTTTGGTTCATGAAGTATTGTTGTTATCATATAGGATGTCCTGCTGAGAAAGTATTTGTTCTCATTGGAAAGCTGAAATCTGACAGGCTAAATGGAAGCAGGAAGAAAAGGCAAAAGAAGAACTACTTACACAGGCCATCTCTCTAAGAAAAGAGAGAGAACAGATTGAAGCTTCATCCAAATCCAAAGAAGATTTGATCAAACTGAACGCACAAAGCAACTTGCAGAAGTACAAAGATGATATCGAGAAGCTAGAAAAGGAGATATCCCAGTTGAGGCTGAAAACTGACTCATCAAAAATAGCCGCTCTTAAAAGAGGCATAGATGGAAGCTATGCAAGCAAGCTTACAGATTTCAGAAATCCTCCAGTGATGAAGGAAACCCATATATCTTATATCTCCAGGTTTATGGCAGATTTCCAACACTACCCCAACTCCGGTGGGGTGAGAAGAGAACGCGAGTGCGTCATGTGCTTGTCTGAGGAGATGTCTGTGGTTTTCCTTCCATGTGCCCATCAGGTGGTATGTACAACATGCAACGAGCTCCACGAGAAGCAGGGGATGAAAGATTGTCCTTCCTGTAGGAGTCCAATCCAGCAGCGTATTGGGGTACACTTCGCACGCTCCTAGTTTGTATACAGACAGAAATGAGTTAGTCTTCAAAATAATGATTCAAAAAACTACTACCTAAGAATAATGCATTTGGTCGACCCCTTTCAAATGCTATTACAGGTTACAGTTGAGCTTGTGTCCTATGATTTGTTTCAAAGTTAGAAAAAGAAAAGGTTTCTGTCAAAATATGGGGTTGTAAATCATGGTTCCCCTTTTCCTCTCAATAAAACTTGTTTCATTCATTTTACACCTTTGTTAATATGAGAATTTTTTTACCAATACACAAGCTTTGCTGCTTTTGCTAACTATTTTATTGAAGTATAGATTGCTCTTAGCAGCTACATGTGTGTCTCCACATGCAGAATTTTGCTTGGAAAACCTCAAGCAGCTCTCATCTTATCTGTTTGCTAGTATCTTATTCTCATTCTTGCATTTGTAAATAATTTTGAAGTAAACAGATTGTTAGTATAACTACAATACTACTCTGTACAAAGTTAGAAGATTGGAAGGGGCAATTTTAGTTGAGCCGACAGAGTTCTATTATTGACATTCTTGATTTAAGCTAGTCAACTATGAGTAACATAGACTAGTCTTTTTGTCGGCTAGGGTCATAATTTTTCGGGTACCCTTAGTGCAATTTACCTATAGTGGCTCAGTGGCTACAAAAAAAAAATGTTTTGTCAAAATTATAATGTGCACCTTGGAGTACTACAATTCATTTTTAGCATGTTCATTATATTTTAAATTTTTTGATACATATTTATTTTTAGTGTATTGAAAGTCAATATGAACTTATTGTATACTCAAAATGAACTTGCAATATCAACCAAAAAAAAAAAACAAAAAAACTGAATAGGGGGTCCATTTTGTTATGTAAATCTTGGTTCACAGTGTATGGGCCGATTCACCAAGGCCGTAGAAATTGGGCCGAAACTAAGCCCATCCTTCATTTAACTGTTCTAACGACGTCGTACCTCATAGGCCGTCCGATAACTGGCACTTCCTGGCAGAGAGCCGCCGTTCCAACTTCCCAATTAAGCAAGTCAGTGTTCAGCCCTACACGGAGGCGGAGGAGGGGCTGCAGCCACCGCGCGATTGGATACACAGTTTGTTTTACGCAATAAATAATAGATGGAAAATGAGAAGAAAATAGAGAGCTATGTGGTGGTGCACAACATAGCGAAGAGGCATAACGTGGGGACACTAGCTCGCAGCGCCACCGCCTTCGGCGTCTCTGAACTCATTCTAGTCGGCCGGCGTGACTTCAACGCCTTCGGCAGCCACGGCTCCACCTCTCACGTTCGCTTCCGCCACTTTCACTCGCTCTCTGACGCTAAAAACTTCCTCAAGGTACTGTTCATTCTGAGTTAATTTCATTTTTGCTCTAGATTTATAAGTAGGTGACAGTACACTTTTAGTTTTTTATTATCAAAACATTCTCATTTGATCCTATTATTATTGTCGCATGATATTTTTTGTCATCCGTTAAGAAAATCATTGAAATACAGTCAAATACAAGGATATTTCGATTTTTTCTATACAAAGTAGGTTCATCCTCTACATTTTTATGTTTAATTATTTGAAAAAAAAATTAAAATTGAAGACTGAAATGCTTTTATATTTGAAGAAATTTAAATTGTTCTGTTGATGGATGATAAAAAAATGTTCACGCCACAATAATACTAAAGATCAAAAGTCCTTTTTCAAAAATAAATAAATAAAAGTAGACTGTCACCTGTAAATCTAGTACAAAAAAATAGAATTAACTCGTTCATGGAAGAAAATGATCTATTTATTTTTGTTGTACAAGTACAATTTCTTCCCCCTTTTAGATAATAATATATATTTTTTTGCTTTGGATTTTGCGTTAATGTGTATCTATCAGGAGAGAGATTGTGACATATGTGGAGTGGAGATTACGGAAAATGCAATGGCTGTGAATCAGCACCCTTTCAAGAGGAGTACTGCTTTTCTCCTTGGTAATGAGGTATTAATATCCTTAGCTGTCTTTTACAAATTTCAAGTTTTGTGTCAATCTTGCCTTGAAAAGATTCAGTCTTTGATATTGAATGAAGCTCATATGGTAATACATAAATTCATGTTGTAACTCTAATTGTCATGGTTTGGACACAACCATTCTGTAGGGAACAGGGCTTTCAGCTAAGGAATGTGAGATCTGTGACTTCTTTGTTTACATTCCGCAGTACGGGTGTGGAACTGCATCTCTGAATGTCACTGTGGCGGCTTCTATCGTTCTCCATCACTTCGGAGGTAATTGGCATTCTTTTTTAGATTGCGTGTTTAGCGTCCTGACCTTGTGCTGAATTATTCACTGCAATATATTCGTCATCTTAACATTTAGCCTTATTTAATTGCGTAAGTTTGCAGGGATATGATTTTAAGTTTAGATTGAATGTTAAAAGTGTATGACAAAAGGAATGCAATAAAATGATGGCCCATAAAGTGGCAAAGTCAGTCCAAATTCTGATACAATTGCAATGGACTCTGAACTCATAAAATCTGGTTTCAGGATATACACAAATATAGATAAACATGTATGAAATTTATTGTTTAGGTGGAAAGGACGTAATTTCAGAATGATAGAGAACTGAAACTAAAATAGTAGAATGATATAAAAAATGCAGTGTGATGGAAGTTAAAGGGAGGCACCTGAACTACATTAAAGAGGCATTTGTTATCTCTGTTATTCTTCTAGTCTCTAGGTTTATCAACTTGGCTGTCTATATTCAGCTGTTTTGACTTTTGAGTAAGAATGGTGTTAGGGCAAATGTGGAGTAATTGATTACCTAAGAACCACTGTTTTAGACTTATGTTTAGCATTTAGCCTTATTTCATTGTGTAAGTCTGCAGGGATATGATTTTAAGTTTAGATTGAATGTGAGAAGTGTATGACAATTGACAACAAAAGGAATGCAATAACAAGATGGCCCATAAAGTGGCAAAGTTGGTTCACATTCCAATACAAGGGCAATGGACTCTGAACTCATAAAATCTGATTTCAGCATATACACAAATTTACATAAACACATGAAATTTATAGTTGAGGTGGAAAGGGCGTGATTTCATTCTTCAGTGGTGTAACGGCACAGAATGACAGAGAACTTGAACTAAAATAGTAGTTCAGTACTCATAAAAAATTTGCAGTGTGGTAAGAAGTGTGATGGAAGTTGTAACTTCTTTAAAGAGGCAATTTTATCTCTGTTTTTCTTCTAGTCTCTAGGTTTATCAATTTGGTTGTCTATTCAGCTGTTTTGGTTTTCGACTATGAATGGTCTGCAACTATGGAGTAACTTTGATATTTATGCAAGATGACTATTATATCTAATACCAAAATATTACATGCTCTACTTAAAGACATTGTTTTGATTTTAAATATATTTGCTTTTAAAAACCAACAAAACAGTTGTATAAACACTCGATATATGGATGAACATGTAGACATGTAGTTGATCACTATTGTTCTTATAAGGGAATAGCTTTTTGACATTTGATTCTTTTCAGCTTGGGCCGAATTCCCTGAGAGATCTCGTGAAGGGAACAAATATGTCGTTGCTGAAAGACCAACGAAGCAGGGTAAGAGAAATTACTGCATGGAAAGCGCAGAATCTATTGCTGAAGAGCGAAAACTAAAAAAGGAAAACGCTTCAAACGGGTTCTTTGACGAGATTGGAAAAGAAGAATCTCCTTCCAACCTATTAGATACATTGTTTGCTGGCTAGCAAGGGAAGGGAACCCACCAGACTATCTCAACCCAAGCACGTTATAGTTTAAATTCCCGCTCCACAACTTAATCCCGTCATCATCTCCCCTCGTTTTTTGCAGTCAATAGAACCCTAGAAAGTACACAGATACAACCATCCATCCTAAGGGAATGGCAAACCGAGCCATCTGGAATCCAAGGAAAGTTTAGTCGATCAATGAACCGAGCTAAAGATACCAAAAAAGGAGTGCTGTATGACATATGTTCTGTTGTCACACAGGAAATCCTAGATTGTTTTAGCAGTTAGAGCTTAATTTGCTGCAGATATTTTCTATCAGTTGACTTAATTGTTTATGAATCCAAGTTTTGCCAGTATGGTCCTTTGTGAAGTAAACACCTACGCCCAACTACTATGTTGGGCAATGAAATTTGGTACTTTTGTGAACAGAATAAACCATAAATTATCTATCTCACCACCCTTTTGACTTTCTGGGCAGTAGCAGGTAAAGTTGGAAGGAAAAAGAGCATTTGCAAAGTGCAGATTGGAGCAGTAGATTGGCTTGGCAATCTGTTTTAGACCAGACCTCGCATTCAATCACGGGGGCATTAGATCAACCTTCCCAGAATGTGAAGTTAAAGAAATGGAGACTGTCATGTGATGATTGATGAATCATTCTTCTCTGTCTCCATTCATTTGACTAGCTACCATCTACTAGATATTTTATACCACCACTAGTCACATGGCTTCTTCAATTTATTCCATGTGGTGGGACTCTCATTAAAGCAACCATGTGTATGTCTAGAGCAACCTCAATAGCGAATTTTTTGGGGTTTTGAGTGAGGCGGAGGGGAGAGAGGGTAGGAGAGAGAAAAGTGAGTATGTTACGGGAATATAAATTTTTTGTGGGTCGCACTACAAATTTAAAAAAAAAAAAAAACACACAAAAGTTGGTGCGTATCTCGCACACCAGAACGCCCTGTGAGTGTGTGTACTCCACCTTAACTACTTTATTTATTTATTTATTTATTTTCTTTAAAAAAAAAAGCCACTATTGAGATTGCTCTTATAGGAAAATATTGTTTTTTGTGTCTTGGTATTCTCATATCACATGATGTTGCATAATGAGATTGTAGGACTATGAATAGACCTTTCAATTTGATCAAATACTCAAATTACGTTAATGCTTCTGATTATGTGTTTGTGGCATACATCAAAGAAATTACATAACTTAAGGTTGGAGGGTCAACTTGGTATACATGTGTCATGTTAAAGAGTTTTAAGTCAAACTTTCTCTCTCGAATAAGAGTTAAACTCTGTTGGTGTGACTCGAGTTGAAGCCGGATTATGTCTTTGTGGCATGCATCAAAGTATGAAATTACATAACTTAAGGTTGGAGAGTCAAACTTTCTCTCAAATAAGAGTTAGACTCTGCTGGTGTGACTTGAATCGAAGTCAGATTATGCAATTGCAAGATATAAAATATCTTTGGATACTTGTTCCCTTTGCTCTTCATGATGTGGGTTTGCTAGGGAAGAAGTCCATGTTTCATAGGTGGGAGTTGTTGTGGTCTTTCTTGTCACGGAGAAAAGGAGCTCAACAATTTTGGCACCATTTTCAATCCACACCATCAATTCTTGGAGCAGTTGGGATGTTCCTTTGTCTCTTTATCTACTTTTTCTTTGACTCTCCTCACATTTTCCCCCTCCAAGCCCCACATCTCAATAGTTTTAATTTTGTCATTTCCCATTATACTCTTTGTTGTTATGTGTGCTTATTTGAAGCCTTGAGGTCAAGGCTTTGCCAACAAAAAAACATCAATCTTTGCTAACTAACACTCATGTTTTTCCCCTAATCCATTGCAGGCTGCAAAAGAGTTCCCATAATCCCATGCTGTCTAGAGAGCCTTCATGCAACAATTACCTTTCCAGGATGTTGCATGTGCTGAGGAGGAGATTTCGTCGCCTTTTCTCGAGGCTCCGGTTGGTAATGTGGAGGCGCCCGGGGCCTCGAGTCATCATAAGGAGATTCGGGAAGCTGAACCCGAGAAGAACAAGAAGATCCTCAGCTCATTCAAAGCCTGCAGTAGTGCCAAAATCCTCTTCTCTTTCGACCGCCTTTGCTAGGCCTATTCGCCTTGCAACGTTCAACGCTGCATTGTTCACCCTCGCCCCCGCTGTCCCAAAGACTGAGAAATCATCCATTTTTGCTCACGACACCCAAGACTGCTTCAACATAGACACCCTAAATAGTCACCCCAAGAGCATACTAAAAACATCCCCTCTGCACCCCATCCTAAATGACACTGATGATGAGGAGTTCGATTTCCCTAAACTCACAAAACCGAAGCCCCGAGTCTCCATAAACCTCCCCGAGAACGAGATATCGTTGGCACACAACAAGATCATGAACTTGAACACTGCTAGCCTGGGGCCTGTCAGGTCTCCCATATGCTTCCCTGCCATGGCTAGTTGGCTAAACCTCGACGACGGGGGCCTGAGTGTCAGCAGAACCATTCTTGATGTCCTCAAGGAAGTGGATGCTGATGTCTTGGCCTTACAAGATGTCAAGGCTGAAGAAGAGAAAGATATGAAGCCCTTATCTGACCTGGCTCGAGCCCTCGGGATGAATTATGTGTTTGCTGAGAGCTGGGCCCCTGAGTATGGGAATGCAATTCTGTCCAAATGGCCAATCAAGAAATGGAGAGTTCAGAAAATCTGTGATGATAAAGATTTCAGGTATGCTCTGATACCATGTTATTGGGCTATAATGCAGATAGACCAGATCAGACTGAATCCAATCAACCAGCTAGTCTAATGCATGACCTTATAAACTCATATGTTTCTGTCTTATTTTTCAGAAATGTGCTTAAGGCAACAATTGATGTGCCAAAAGCAGGAGAGCTGAATTTCTACAGCACTCAATTGGATCATCTTGATGAAAACTGGAGAATGAAGCAGATAAACGCGATGATCCAATCGAACGATCACCCCCATATTTTAGCAGGAGGACTCAACTCTCTTGATGGCTCAGATTACTCAGCAGAGAGATGGACAGATGTTGTGAAGGTATCACCAGACATTCTTAATTCTTCAATTCAACAACATTAGTCAAAACAGACTGCATTAGTTTAACTTTGGCATCCTTAATTTTTTTTTTTTTTTTTTCATGTTTGAATGATCAGTACTATGAGGAAATAGGGAAGCCAACACCAAAGCTTGAAGTGATGAACTTCTTGAAGGGGAAAGAGTATGCTGATGCAAAGCATTTTGCAGGGGAATGTGAGCCAGCAGTCATCATTGCCAAGGGTCAAAGTACACTACTTTTTTTACCTTAAAACTTCCATAAAGTCTTTCCTCTCACTATTTCTTTTGAGTAACGAGGGAAACATGAATTCACTATTCAAGGGCGTGCAATAGATAAACCTTGCCTTGTGACCCTAACTTGCAAAGAATCAGAAAAAAATAAACCAGCTTAGGTTGCCCATATATGTGTGTACTGGGTGAACCCTGTCTTGTAACCCTAGTCGCAAAAGATCACGACCATCCTAAATTACCCATAGTTGACCGGCTCAAACCAAGAAGGTCAATAGGCTGCTCTCGCTGGAGTTGAGCTTATAACCTTCTGGTTACTAATAAGTCAACAGCTTGATTAACTTGGCTGGTATTCCCCCCTTTGACTAGGTGTTGTTTTCGAGCAATAAATCTGAAGTTGAACTTTCAATTTAAAACTTTTAGTCGAGACAGAACATATCCGTTAATAGTGCTTTTTGACAATGCAGATGTGCAGGGGACTTGCAAGTATGGGACTCGAGTTGATTACATCCTGGGATCACAAGGACTGCCCTACATGTTTGTCCCAGGATCATACTCTGTGGTTTCATCAAAGGGCACTTCTGATCACCACATAGTTAAGGTTGAGATAATGAAAGTACCAAACAGTGGTGAAAAAAACAACAGAAAACACAAGAAATTGCAGCAGAGAGTTGAAAAGATAGCCACTTCTTGTTCTCCTAAAGGATATTGGGAACTAAGCATTTAGATTATCTCTCTGTTCTTTCCAGATCTTTATGTTTCAATATAAAAGCATAGGTTATATGAGTGGTTGATTTTTTTTATTTTTTATTTTTGGAAAGCTTAGGGTATATTATTGAGTTTTGCTACTTCTAATTATATATAACTTTACAATGAGCAATCAAAGATGCACCTAAAAGTATAGGTTAAAACAATTATGTTCATTCTCAACATTGGGTTTTATACTAGTCAACCCAATATAAACCCTACATTAAGACTTTTTTTTTGTGAAGATCAAGTACGCAGGTAAAATAATTGTAAGAATCGGCTCAATTAGAAAGAAAATGATTTTCAATAGTGAGAATGTATCCCCTCCTCTTCCTATGCCCGAACTTTTATACGATTTAACACATTTAATACAAACTATTGCTAATTATTAACTTCTAACAACCAAATAATCATAAGCTAGCTAGATAGTATCAAATGCCATGTTAAATAAAAAATACAAGTAATGTTTGAAGTCTTGGAGATTATGCTACGTGAATTGTTAGGCCAAGGCTAGAAGTAGAAACCTCATCAGCAATAGACATACAATATTATGTCTAGTAGAGGTGTTAATATGGACTAGCTCGCTCCGTTGTTGATTACAATTTTCACAGGTTTTTGTGGGTCAAACCACAAAAAAAAAAAAAAAAAATTAGGAATCTTTCAACCCTAATCCTCCCCACATTGACTAGCTTAAAAAAAATATTAATATTCTCATTGCAATGTAAAACTATCACATCTAGAGTAATAAAATCATTCAATTACAAAATCATTTTAAGGACACAAGATGCTGTTATATCGGGCCAAACTTGTATTTTTTCCAGCCAAAAATTTCTAGCCTTAACGACTTGCAAACTTTGGCCCATCTTGATACCTCAAGTACTTAGACAGTTAGCATTGTATTCGATAACAAACATAAAAGACTTGACACTTGATACATGTTAGTACTTAAAAGAACTATAGGTATGTATAGAAGACTTGAGGCCTAACACATGATACATGCTAGTACTTAACAGACGATAGATATAGAAGACTTGGCGCCTAACACCTGATACATGTTAATACTTAATGGACTATGGATACAGAAGATTTGATGCCTAACACCTGATCGACCAGAAAGAATTTAGCACGTAACATTTATCCAAGGAATCAAGGATGGATAGAGTCATAGAGAACTATACAACTAACGGAACATATAGTTCTCCACCACCATATCCAACCATAGAGATAGCTTGAAGCATGTTGAAACTTGAATTAAAAAAACAGTTTCCCAAGAGTGAAAGCAAATACATTATCACTAATCAGCAACTTCAACTCCAACCAACTCTAAAAGCTCACCTCATACTATATTACTTACAAGTAACTCTTTTCTATTCTCATCTTTGTTCTATATATCTCTGTATATATATATACTCCACGAACTTAATTGTGAGAATACCCAAACCAAAATCCCAAGAAACTTAGTAAAAAATTTTTGTTTTGGTAAATCTACGAGGTGTTCCTGATCTTTTTCCGTCTGTAGAAACTTAGTAAAATGGCTTCGGGGAAAAGCATTCAAGAAAAGACCCTCACCGGCGTCGGAAACCTAATACGCCTCCTCCCCACCGGCACCGTCTTCATATTCCAGTTCCTCAACCCCGTCCTGACCAACAACGGCCAATGCGCCGCCGTGAACAAGTGGCTCTCCGCCGCCCTCATCGCCGTCTGCGGCTTCTCCTGCGGCTTCTCCAGCTTCACCGACAGCTACACCGACGCCCAAGGCCAGACCCACTACGCCGTCGCCACCGCCAAGGGGCTCTGGCCGTCCCCCGGCGACGGCGGCGACTGGTCGGCGTTCAAAATCCGGCCCGGAGACTTCGTCCACGCCGCGTTCACGACGCTGGTCTTCGGCGCGCTGGTGCTCTTGGACCGCAACACCATGGATTGTTATTACCCGGCGTTCGAGTCCACCCAGAAAGTTCTACTCATGGTGTTGCCGCCGGTGATCGGCGCCGTTTCCGGGTCCGTGTTTATGATTTTCCCCAACAGGCGCCATGGCATTGGGTATCCTCAGGAACAGGTTGTCGACAACACTAAATTATAACCTCGGAGTCCTCGAATTCAATTCCCACTACATAGTACATACCAAGATTGCATGAATAATTCCAAACACTAAAATTTCAAAAAAAAAATAAATAAATAAAATTCCAAAACTAAACCTGAAACCATTATTTGAATGTGTGTGTAAACTTAATTCATGTGTAGTAATTTTTTTGAGTGACAGAAAATCTGCAGCTACTGTTAAAAAGTGTGCACGAATGGACCTGACTCATGTATGATGTAGTAATTTAATTTTTTGAGTTATTGTTTGTGAGTGTTTATTTTTAAAATATTATGTATTTAAATGTTGACATGATAATATACTTTAAAGTTTTTTGTGGATTAATCAATCTTTAATTTAATTAGGTTTGCATGAATACTATGCACTATAGTGAGTAATATAGTAGGTATAAGATTAAAGTAAAATAAAAATTAATAGAATAACCCTAGTTAAGATGGTTTAATTTGTTAACTTGTTAATCACAATGTTATAGGTTTGACTCTTATTGGGAGCAACTTATTGGCTGGCCAGGGTTTTAACTCTCGGGTAGTGACTACGGGTACTAATTTGGTAAAAAAATGTTCAATTCATTGTGCATTTTTAATTACAAAATTTTATTTTAGATGAAGCTAGCCCCTCCCAAATCAATATAAGTTGTCTATAGCTGATATAGAAGGTCAATTGGTAAAACTTAGCTTGAAACATAGCTTGTGATTGCCAAGTCAATTGTCCGGTCAACACAGTTAGAGTTGTCTCCTTAATTATAAAACTTGAAGTCTTGAAACTAATCTTATGTAACGTTAAGAGACTGAAAGCATGACTCACTTGTGTTGCAAGAACCCTCTTGGACGATGGACTCTTGATGCTAACCCTCATGGATTGAAAACTCGAGGGAAGCTGACGTGACCCTTGTGTGTAGCTGAACTATTAATTATTACGTACATAGAAGATTAAAACTTTGACATTATCAAAGTCAAATTATATTATTCTTGAGCAAATGAATATAATTTTCGTGAATGATAATATATATGGGGTACTTGTTAACCCTTTTCATCAAAACACTTTTCTAGAATTCTCAAATGTAGCCATTTTCTTACACTATTGTAGGATAGACGAAATTCAAACTTAATTTTCTTATAGGATCAAACAATATCTCCTCAATCCCTTAATTCTTACTCCAAATCAACATTTCAAATTAGGAAAAAGTCAATATAATGAAGTCATAAACTCTTTGCCTTGTACGGATATACACAGTATAAATGAATATATCACATTGTGGTACAAATTGCATAATAAATATGTTAGGATGATTTTTCCTCCCTTTCTTATGATTATCACATTAAATAATAAGTTTTCAAAAAAAAATTACAGGAATAAAAAAAAAACAAAAAAAAAAACTCTATGATCTCCTCTACTTTTCATAATCTTTGAATTTACATTGATGAGGTTATAGGGTAGTAGCTCTACCGACTCCGTAACCCAAGTCCATGGCATGCTCTCACTTTCAGTCACGGAGTTCTATTAGAGTATCCTTATCAATATAGTTTTTGGGAGGGGAAAAAGGAAAAAAGAAAAACAATAACAAAAAAAAAAAGAAAAAAAATTGACATAAAGTATAATAATAATAATAATAATAATAATAATAATAATAATAATAATCATATTTACGCGCACTAATGTAATTTTTTTTTTTTCACGAGCCCCTCAACAAATTGTTCACTCTGTAAAGACCTCAAATCTTCTCTCTCTTATTTCTCTCACCTCTACTTAAACCTATGTCGCCCCACAAAAAAAATCATAAAAATCTAATGATGGAAATTGGAAATGCTCTTAGAGTCTCTTGATCGAGTTCACCGTCATACATGATTTTCTTAGTATAATTTACCTCTCTTGTGTGATTTATATGTGTTATTATACATGAGTGAATTTCTTTCACCACCCAAAAAAAATTTAAATATAATAATTACAACGTACAAAATAAAATATTCTTTAAAACAACATAAATATTTTGATCATATCAAATGATTGAAAAAATACGTTAAAAAATTGAGTTCTTTCAAAATTGTCCATCTTTTTTTGCATGACAATATCATAGTAAGAAAAATTGAAATCTCTCCAAAGTCCAAGTGCATAAGCATCCACAATGTTCAAAAATATATGTAGAACATACTCACACACATATCTCAATTGATTTTTAATTAGGTAATAAATTGTGGATAAAAGCACATAATTAAACCTTTAATTCTTAACAACCACAATATAAGAATTTTACATATATAATAGGCTCCTTGTGAGCCTGCGTTTCAAATATGTAATAAGCTCTTTGTAAATCTCTTATTTAATGAATCGTTGAGTCATTGTAATTTACTATCTATCGGGTCAGAGTGTGAAGAAAGTTTTACATTTCGTGGACAAAAATATTTGTAGAGCTTAGTTTACTTGTGACGCATCATCCTCAATTATCACAGCCATTCTCATTAGTCATTACACCCCTCCCCAAATATTTGATGACCCCAACATATATTTATAGAAATTGACAGTGGCGGACAGCTGTCCAGCAGTGCATGTAAATGCCACCTGCTGGGCTCCTTCGTAGCGCAAATTATATGTGGACCATGATCCACAGTGCATTGTGGATCATGATCATAGTTGATACTGCAGTTGTGTTGAACGGATACTGCAGTTGTGTTGAAAAGATATTGCAGTTGTGTTGAAAGGAAACTGCAGTTGCACGGAACAGAGGACATTCATCCATTCAACACAACTGCAGTATCCTTTCAACACAACTGCAGTATCCGTTCAACACAACTGTAATTCCAGATGGATGACACGTCATCTGTTCCGCGCAACTGTAGTTCCCTTTTAACACAACTGCAGTATCCTTTCAACAAAACTACAGTATCAGTTCAACACAACTGCAGTATCAACCATGACTCATGGTCCACAGTATAATGACTGCCTTCGTAGATGACACGCATAGCAACCTCTATTTGGACATTTGGAAATTGCCTTTACACTCATCAATCTAAAATAGACAAGCCATCTACCCCTTTTGAATCAATCAATAATAATGAAGAATTCCATGGTGCCTTTGAACCTCAAAGTCATCATTGGCTTGAATAAATCAATACAAATTTAATTATAACAAAGAAAACAGCATTAACATTGTGCCTTTCTTTCCCGTAGGTTGAATCCCTAACGCTAAGGGTTCCGACCTAACAAAATATTTGAGAGAATATAAATTATAATAATTATGTTAAACATTTGATATTTTTTCTTAAACTTCACTACCTCTGTGATCAACTGAGTTATTCATGCTAACGTTAATATTGTGCCTTGATATGGCCTTCTAACCACATCTTTCAAATCCTTCGTTACAAAATACCTTTGATTTATGAAAAAATTACACTGATTTAGAATTTACACTATTTGAAGAATGAAATTCTAATTGTCCAATAGACCACAAGAAAATAAATCAGCCTAAATGAATCATAATTGATCGATTCAAATCGAAAAAATCAATAACAACTCTGAATTCAACTTCTAGTAAATTAGCTTTTTCCACCCATAGACCATAACTGATCGACTCAAATAAAAAAAAATCAATAAGCAGCTCCAAAATATAACTCTTGTTAATCAAAGACCACAGTGAAATTAACAAGTCTAGATTATTCATAACTGACCACCTCAAACCAAAAAAGTCAATATGCAACTTCAGAATCAAATTTAAACCGTGTGACTACTTGTGATTATCAAATTTACTGTTCCACCAACTCGGTTGAAAGTTACTAAGATATTGTCTAAAAACTTTTTGATTATAATAATTGAGAAGGCAAATAGAATAGTAATTAAAAAAACAAACACGCAATTATTCCCTAAATAGTTCATCTTTGTCTATTATTCAATAATAGGATATTATACAAAGATTTGGAGCTCACAAAACTCCTCTTCCTCTACATCACCAAATATCAACAGACCATAATACATTTGACTTGGTACTTGGTAGTAATAACATTATGGCAAGTACTCTTCTCTCCCTCACTCATTCTTACACGTGAAATTACAACAGTACCCTCCAAATTAACCCACCTTAATTAATATATATTATAACGATTATTAATAATTAGTAGAAAAATAGGATCCTTTTAATCGGTGTTTTAATTTATTTTGTTTTCATTTTCCCTCTATTTTCAGACCCACTTTAATCACTCCATATGTGCAAAAAACCAAAGGAGGGATTTGTATTGATCTTGAAAACATCGAGGGCACCGACCCGGATCCGGATCCGGATCCGATTTTTCTATTCGAGTCGGAGCAACCGTCTCAAGTCTCGGGTTGCCGAGTCGTCAAACGACGTCGTGTCCGACCCGTCTTGCTTCTTGTTAGCGTTGTTGAAGAATGAAGGCAAAGGCAGAGATCTCGGCGACGGCGAGTTGGAGAAGCCGGAGCCGGCGTACACGTCGCCGGAGGAGCGGCTGACGCGGATCTGCTTGGGAATCATGACCGGCTGCTCCGGGCCCAGTCTCCGGATCCCGACGACCACCAAATCGTCGCCGGCGACATCGCCGGCACCGTCGCCGGAGCCACCATTCGGCGGCGGCGCCGCCTTGTTGTCACGGTGGATCTTCGAGTTGAGGGAGCCCATCGACTCCCCCCGCCGCAAGATCGTCACGCGCCCCATCAATAGCTCGGCGTGCTTCCAACCGCCGGCGCCGCCGTGTCTCAAATTCTCGGCGCTGGGCGATTTCTTGGGACCCGCCGGCACGGCCTCCGCCGCCGCCGCCGCGTTGAATCTCTTCTTCTCCGACCTAACCACCTGTTTCCTATTATTACGGGGGTAAAACGCCCCGCCCCCACCGACGGCGTACCCATTTTTCCGGCGATGAAACGGGTTCACCCTCTCACCCAAACAATCCTGCGGTCTAAGAATCTCCGTTCCCATTTTTCCCCTTCCCAAAAAAAATAAAATCAATTCAAACAATAAACTCCACAAACATCTAAAGATTAGCCCCTAAACATAAACAAAGCCTACCCAGAGAAAAAAAAAAAAAAGGAAGGGAAAAAACAGAAATCGCCGGAGATTAATGGAAGAAGATCTGTGTGTGAGGAGAAAAGCCAGAGAGAAAAAAGGTTTACAGAGCGAAGGAGGAAATGGGTCGCTGAAAAATGCTTTCCCTTCCCGCTCTGTTTCAGAAAATATGCTTTTTTTTTTTGGTTTTTTTGGGGGGGTTTTTATGCTGGAAATTCTTCCAGTTCACATAAATGGTGGATCGAGAATGGTAGGTTTATATACGAGGACGGAGAAAAGATGAGGAGGAAAGGGGTGGGTGGTTTCGCAATGAACGACGCGTGAGAGAGAGTTAGAGATAGAGAAAGAGAGAGAAAGAGAGAGAGAGAGAGATGGCCGCCCGGCTTTGATTTCGTGTTTTTTTTTTTTTTTTTTAAATAAAATTCCTATATTTGAGTGGCTGATGCCATGACTGGGTCGTTTTACAGCTTGTCTGTAGGGCCATGATTTTTGTAGAATTTCCGTTACTTGTAACATCACTCCACCGTTATTTGGCACGGCAAATTTTCACGTAGCTGTGTGGATCACGGTCCAAAGCGATATTCTTGGGGAGAAAAAAATTAATAAAATTATTAGGGTAAAATAATGTATTTTATGAGTTAAGTATTACTTACATATTTGTAATTTTCTATTGTAATTAATGTATAATAAAAATTGAAAGGATACATAGTGCTCAGCTTTTCGTTCTTAAGTTATATTGTCATTAACATTGTTACTCTGATCACCCCTAATTTATGGCGAGTTTGTATTAAATGTATAAATTTTCATTCTGACATGAAAATTATACTTTACCTACTCGTACACCTCGGGGGGCTTATTTTGCGCACAATGAGCCCCCTTTTTTATGTCCATATTCCCCAACCCTTACTGGGCACAAGGAGGTTACTACCATACTGGTGCTGATGAGACTTGATCACTGATCTTTCTTCCCAAACTTCACTCTTGTGACTGACTAAGCTGCCCATATGGGCATATTTTTGCAAGTTGTAATGCTTATGTGAAGGAGATGGAGAGAGGAGAGAGAAGATTTTGGATTGTTGCTGGAAAACCTTGTTTTTGAAAGAAAAGTGAGCCCCACTAAGAAAGCAACAGACTCATCCGATGCGCGTGAAGCAACCAAAAACGCCAAGTCGGGCGCGTACAATGCACGTTAACATAGCTTTTTCCTCTCTTTTTTTAATTATTTTTTTCCTCCATCCTTCTCTTTTACTTGACATTTTAAAATTTATGTAAGAAATCAAACCATTGATGATGATACTCTTAAAGACTTACTTAAACTACCAAATATAAAATTAAAAAAAATAATAGTATATGAAGAGATTAATATTATGAGGAAAATATAATATTAGTCTTTCATATTGATTTTGACCTTTTCTTATTTTCTTCAAATAATTGTTCATATAAACATTTTGATGGAATCTTAGGTTGACGGCGTTAAGGATTAGACGTGGAGTTGTCGTGTTGTAAGGGGTATAGTAAAAGCGGGGACCACGTGTTTGGTGGCGAGTTGTTTCCCACCCCAAGGAGCATTATTGTTATTAAACGGGCCGGGCTAATGACCGGAGTTTCGGGCTTGAATGGTTTTCTTGATAATATCTGCCACGTCATCTTATAGGGATGCAGGATGTGACAATTGACAAACATCAAGAAAAAATAATACTAGTACAATGTATCTAAAACTTTTGTACTAAATAATTTATTTAATTTTTTAAATAATATTCCCCTGTCTGATTTGATCTGTTTAATTCAATTACTATATTTAACTAAAATTATTTACAATTTAAAATTTTAATATTTAAATTTAAATTACTATATAATATTTATATATTTAGAATTGTAATAAAAATACAATTAAATATAAAAAATTAAATCTAAAAATAACTTTAATAAATAAGTACAAAATAAAAAATTTGTTTAACAAATAAAAATCGCATAGTACGACTGATAAAGCCATTAAAGCGGGATAAAATGAATATTAAAAATATATTGTCTCTATTACTATAAATAAAAATAGTAATTATATTTGTGTAAATAACATTTTTTTTTATAATAGCAGTATACTGCTTTTTCGATATTATAGGATTTCTCTTTATTAAATGATATCGTGCATGAGTGCATGGCGATACTTATTTAGGTACCTCATAACAAATTAATCAGTCATATAAAAATATAATAATGATAAAAAAAATATTTTTAATATATAATTATATATATACAAATTCTACTAATGCTGTTGGCTTAAAGTGGAAAGTTGGTCAACTTTTTTTTTTTCCTTTCTTTCTTTTATTTTTAAATGCTTTCGTCTTTTAAATTTCAATATTACACATCAAAATTTAAAAAGTATTGAAACTGTCTAAAGGGCACGAGTTCAATTCTTGCGAATATCATTTCAATCGAATCTATCATTACATTATATACAAGATCTTTTTAGTGCAAGTTACATCTCTTATGTGGTTTGCAACTATTACACATGAACAAGGTTTATCTAATCTATACTCTTAAATAGTGATTGTGAATTTCCATTATTACAAACAAACAAAAAAGTATTGAAACTCTAGATATTAAGATCGAACATTTTTGTTAGAAAATGATTTGTATTTAAGAACTTTTTTTTTTGAGTACTACTGACTCTGTTACAATGTTTTCAACCTACTGAAGGGGACACCGGGTGCCACTAGACCACAAGGTCTTTGTTAAACTTCTTTTTTTTTTTTGGTAAAGCTACGAGAGGACATTTAAACTCATATCATACTCAGACTAACTCCTGACTTATCTTAATGGACAAGAGTGCACGATCACTCACGCCAACCAAGCTGGTTAATGTACTTAAACTTCATTTGAAACCTAAATAATAGTTTCTCTATTTAGTGCCTCTATATTATGATTTATGACTATAAAGGGAGGAAAATTGAAAATTGGAAATCTTTCTTCTCCCTAATTACCTACAAGGCTACAACTCACCAAAAATAACCCACTCCTCTCTTTCTCTCAAAGGGTGGCAGGTGGCCTATTTCTTTCTTTTTTTTCCTCATCTTCTTTACAAGTAAGCTAATAAGTGGAGTTTTATTAATATAATAATTTTAGAACAATTAAGTTGGTTTACTTAGACAACAAAAATGACTAGCTAATAGCTATGACAATGAGGTTAATTAGCTCTAGGGGTGGTTTAGTGATGACAATTTCTCTCCGACAGTCCGACTATATGGGGATCTTTAATCTTGATTTTAACGTGAGCGGAGATAGGGACCGAATTTGGATAATAGGGACATGGACGGGGATATCCCTCCCGCCTCTTCCTATATACATTAATTAAAAAATTCGTACTAAATTACCAATTTGACTATAAAATTGACCGCGGAGGGGATTTCCTATCCCTAAGCCATGAGGAAAATTTTATATTCTCTAATAGGGAGCGGGGTATGGATGAGGAGTATACACTGTACTGACATTGCCCCACTGCTATCCCTAGGGAGATTAATCGTACCCAAGCTCAAAGAGAAAATCCTAGCTAATCGCCTCCGCAAAACGAGTAAAACATTCATAATTATATGACATAATACCTATAGTATTATTATGTACACATAAAAAGCTAAAGAACAATGTAGAAATCAAAGTGGAAAATTTTATTAAAGGGGCAGACTTAATAATTGAGAACTTTTTTTTTTGGTGATTATTGTCATCAATTATTAGTTTCTTGGGCGCATATGGTTCTTTAACATACATAGCTAAATAGAAGAATATTATATTCATGGTAATCTTATTGTTTGAAATATTGTCTTCATCATGGTAACATATGCTAGCTAGCTTGCCTTGTACACATACCAATAATTCTATAATAATAGCGACAAACAAATATTCTGTTCAATTTTTTATGACGTTGTGTTTAAGAGAGAGAGAAAAATTGTTTGAAGTTTTCTATATATTTTTTTATTTCATAGATTAGATGATATAATAGTCATAAATTAAGTAGACAAAGTTATGTTAAATGGTGCGTTTAGAAATATCTCGTCTGACAAAATAAAAAATTTATAATAAAATTATGAGTTCCTTTTTTTTTTCTTTTTCTTTTTTTACTGCCGCACCGTAAAAGTTTCCTACAAAGTACTTAGTTAATAATTTAATGTGACATGAATAAGAAAAAAATCAAAACATTTACCATCGGATGCAATTATACAAAAGTAACTTTTACTACATTATAGATACTCAATATATAAATATAAATTAATGGTCTAAAATAGGTGATTGTGTGGTGCAACATGATTATTGTACTAGAAGTTCACGACGTGACTTTAATTTTTGTCAATAGTACCTTCTCAGCCGAACTTGTCGCACAAGATCTTCTTAGTGCGAAGTATAATATTTAATTTTTAAAAAGTCTAAATAGATTTTTTTTTTGCCTTTAAAAAGTATGATATAACAACTTACTTTGATATGGTACAATAACTTTAAATTTGCCAAATTGCTATGCTTTTATCTTTATTTATTCCTTTAATAGAGTGTATTAAGTGTAAAGAAGTCCACTTGCACCTCACCTATCTTTTTATCTTTGTTCAAATTCAATAAATAGAAGTCACAATCAATACTCAATAGTGCGTT
This sequence comes from Ipomoea triloba, assembly GCF_003576645.1. Lineage (NCBI taxonomy): Eukaryota > Viridiplantae > Streptophyta > Magnoliopsida > Solanales > Convolvulaceae > Ipomoea > Ipomoea triloba. Next base: position 29,007,519 of record NC_044928.1, on the reverse strand, counting down.
TGGGATTCTTGATGGGTTAGTTTAAAATATAAGAAAAAAATAAATTAAGAATATTAATTATTTTATCATATTTGGACTAGAAAGAGAATAGTATGTAAATAAAACAATGGAAAAATGTCAAAGAAAATAGTCTTAGCTTGTTTGGCGTGAGTGATTGTGCACTTTCATTCTTTAAGAGAAGTTAGGATAGGATTGAATTAGGGAATACATGTAGTAGAACTTGTGAGGGAGACCCAAAATTTACACTATTCTTTCTCAACATACTGAAGCCTAACGAGTCAACATTGCCCCCACCGAGGCTCAAACCCATGAGTTCCCACTTGGGAGAGTCACTTCATGCTGCTTGACCACAACGTCTTTGACAGCCTATTATTCTACTAAGGAATAATCTTAATTATTCAATTCGTACTTTATTATCTATATATTCATTGCACTATAATAGGGATGAAAGTAGGCTAGGCCGAGCGAGTTTTAGAAAATTAGGCATGAGTCATATATAAATCATAAGTCTGAGTCTAAACTTGTATGTAGGCTTTTTGTTAGGCTCAAGCATAAACCTACAATTAGTCTGGACTAGCCTGGAGCCTTTTTTAAAAGTCTATTTAGTATGTATGCCATTAAAAAAATTTAAAAGTCTTAAATAGGCTTCTGAGTCTATTTAACGCCTACATGTTAGCTTTTTTTAAGGCCTATATATGTGACAGAGTAATTGGTAAACACTTGACCCGAACCACAGGCAGACAAACGGGCACAAGAATTAAACAGCCGCCCATTATGCTGAAGAATGAAGTTATTATATGTTGAGGAGTGAAATTATGGCCAACGGCTCCACTACGCTCCACATTCAAGGCTGCCAATGAAAACCGTTACACTCAAAAGAGGAGAGTCGTTGTACTCTTAGTATAAGTAGTAGGTCTACCGTTGTAAGTGGGGGGACATTCTAATATACAAACACTATTGTACTGTACTGAACTATTTGTACTTCACTAATACTCAAATATACATTGGTAACATATTTACCGTCAATATGTGTCAAAAATTTAAAGATATACCTAGACTGATACACATATACAATAATACAAAATAATACATAACTAACATAAGTATATCACCACAAATTCACAATTAACTGTAAGATCGGAAGACTTGAAGTGAAAAACGAAATAGATCTAATTGAAAAAAAAACTTATTCATCTTGCTTCTGCACTATTATTACTCCCTAGTTGACTCGGCTACGCTCGCAAACTGAGGAGTAGGGGGCTAGTGACAGGATAATTGGGTATGCAGCACCTGACCCGAACCACAAGAAGACAGGCAAGCTCAGGATGTTAAACAAACATCCATTACACTTGAGGAGGGAAGTTATTACCAACGGCTCCATTACACTTCACATTCAAGGCTCACCATCATGAAGACCGTTACATGCAGAGAAGAAGGGTCGGTGTACCTGTGGTATAAATAGTAGGCTTGTTGTAGGAGGAAGGGGCTCTGAAAATATTGTAAACATATCAATACAATTGCTCTACTTCTTTCCTAATATACTCCAGTAATATATTTACGGTCACATGCATTAAAATATTTAGATATGACATCATTTAGACTATATATACAAGCTCATAATGTTACTCGGTCATGCATTAAGGTATTTAGATATTTCATTTATCCCTACCAACTTAGGACATGCTAAAACAAAAAGGACAAAAAAAAAACTGTTTTTATTTATTTTTTTTGTTTAATGAATCAAGAATGGCAACATGCATGGCCCTTCATTCCTTGGAATTTCAATAAAGTTGGAAGAAAGGCCGAATTTTGGGCAAGGAGATCCTAGAATCTCCAAGGAAATCTTGATCATACATGCATGCCAGCCGCTATTTCCGTCTCTGGCTCTCCTCTTTTTCTCTCCCACCTCGTTGCAAACCCCAATCTTGTTCCTCTCTCCTGTGACCAAAACAAAAATTTGATTCATAGGAGGAAGGATAGGCCCTGTTTTTTTTTTTTTCTTTCTTTTCGCTGCCCTTGAGGAGCCATGGGAAATACTGAATCTTCAGCTTCTCCAACTCCATGGTATATATATTTTTCTTCTTCAATTCTTGGAACCAACCCTTCATTTCATTCATTCATTATTCTTATGTATCTATCTATCTATGTATATAAATTGCTGCCTTTTTCTATAAATTGCAATATCTGTTCCATTGAAATGAATCATCTGAAATTATTGACAGCTTTTGCCTGGTTTTTTGACATAATGTTGTTAGATACAAATAATCTAACCATACAGAATAGTCTGGGAGAAACCTAACCTAGGGAAAATCTTACAAATGTTGGATTATTATTACTTGCTATGTGATTCTATTTATGAAGAAAAGGGGGAATTGGAGAACCCAGAATTGATTTTCTTGAAATTCTGATCTTATAATTGGATGCCTTTTTGAGATTTGGGATCTTTTAAACCAGTTTTCTCCTGATTAGGCTATAGAATGAGAATGTTTCTGTAATTTGGATATGAATGCCCTTTGATAGAAATGGTAAATTTGGATTGTTTTTTCATTGTTTGGCTGATTAACCAATGAGTTGGATTGAGTGGTGGGAATATTGGCAGTGAGGGCACCGGCGAAGCTGCTGAAGAAAATGAAGAAGTTATCATTGAGATTGAACCCAAACTACTATTCTGCACTTCCATATCCCTCTCTGCGGAAGGTAGAATTCGATTTTTACCTCGTTGTATGTATCTTTCTTTCCATATGCTCGGTTTTCTTGTTTGGTAATTGGTGCTGAAAACGGATGGAATAGGATTTTATACTTGTATGTGTGTGTCTATTTCTCTTGTCGAAGAAAATTGCCTGACAGCGAGTTGTTGAACAATGCTTTCTTAGAGATGCAATGCCTAAACCTGGAGGAGAATCCTGTAGATAAAGATCCTAATAGAGAAATCAATGAAGAGATAAATTCAATTGTAGAAGATGTCAACGATCACAACAAGGCAACTTTAGCAACCATTGGGGAGGATGATGAATTAGAGTTTTGCGAGGAGGGGCATACAGACAGGATGTTGAGTGAAGCTAGCGGGAAACAGCCAGAGACTGAAAGATCAGCTACTTCAAAGTTTGGATTTTTCCATACCGTGCTTACTAATGCAGATGGGAAAACTCATGCCCAATTGTATGGGTTCTTTAGGAAACTGAAAAAAGGACCCGCGGGGATGAACTTACCGGGAATGAGCTTACATACATTCCATCCTACTATTCCCTCTCTAAACTCCATAAGGATATTCTCCAAAAAAACTAGGAAACCTATGCTGCCATCTCAAATGGATCATGTCGATCTCGTTCCTCTGCCATCTCAAATCGATGTCAATCTCGTTCCTCAGTCATCTCAAATTGACGTCGATCTGGATGATTCTCAACTTGACGTCAATCTTGTTCCTCATTTCCTCGGGACATCCTGGAAGAATTACTCCCTCTCCGAGCTCCAGAAAGCTACAGACAACTTTAACAGTGGTACACTATATATTTTTCCATTTCTTCATTTAATGCTTCAAACAAAATACATATACTGCTTGGAAATCTTTGGAATTTGTCATCTCAAAGTTTCTAAACCCCTTATTCTTGTTTTGTTTAGTTCTTGCCTTCTTTCTAGTTTAGCTTATGTTCTTGTGGATCACAATATATTCTTTTAGAGTATATCATCGGGAAGGGAGGCTATTCCGAAGTTTACAAGGGAAACTTGGATGATGGAGGGTTAGTGGCGATTAAAAAGCTAACCAGGGGAAGCCCCGAGGAGATGACAGCGGACTACTTATCGGAGCTTGGAATTTTGGTACATGTCAGTCACCCCAACATTGCTAGTGTTATTGGCTACGGAGTCGAAGGGGGAATGTTCCTTGTTCTGCCTTTGTCTCCTCATGGGAGCTTAGCAACTCTTCTGAATGGTCAATACGTTATCTTGTTGCTTCCAAGAAATTGTGTTGCCACCTAAATTTTCGAGTGACCGAATATATATAATTTTCGTTTTATTCACAGGTGAGCAGAACCACAAACTAGATTGGAGCAGTAGGTATAAAATCGCTTTAGGCACTGCTGCAGGCCTTGCATATCTTCACGAGGAGTGTCAACGCAGAATTATACATCGAGATATCAAGGCTGCTAATGTTTTGCTGTCACAAGATTTCGAGGCTCAGGTATCCCTTTGAACCAACAGATCATAAAATGAAAAAAAGTCCCGTTTGGGGGCAACCCAGCCAAGTTGGTGAGGTTGTTGACTTAGTAACCACAGGGTTACAAGTTCGACTCCCAGTGGAAGCAGCCTATAGGCCTTCTCAGGTTGAGCCGGTCAGCTATGGGCAACCTAGGCTGGTTTACCTCATTGTGGTCCTTTGACAGAATGCCAGCTAGGGTCACAAGGCAGAGTTTACCCAATGCACACCCTCGAGTAGTGACGGCGGGTTTCCCTTGTCACCCAAAAAAAAAAGCCCCGTTTATTGTATTTGATTAGTAGCTTTGCAAACCTTATACTTCAAAGCATCAGAAGATAGGCATCTATTCTTGTCACAGGATAGAGTTTCATGAGTCTTTTATTTATGGATCAAACTGCTATTCAGATGATCTAAAGTTCTGGCAAAGACCATAGTAATATGAACTTTTGATGCTCAAATTTTAGTTTAATGTAGATATCTGATTTTGGGCTCGCAAAATGGCTCCCCGATAAGTGGAGTCACCTCACTGTATCTCAGTTTGAAGGCACATTCGGGTTGGTATAAACGAGACCTTTAATTTCTTTTACAACTCATTTAAAGCATTTTTCGTTTCGTCAGACCTTAAAGCTCGTTACTCGTTATGCCAGATACCTCCCTCCAGAATTCTTCATGCATGGAATTGTTGATGAAAAAACCGACGTCTATGCCTTTGGAGTGTTGCTGTTGGAGATTATTACTGGACGCCCCGCTCTAGACGAAGCTAATAACAGTGTTGTGATGTGGGTACGTACTTCCTTTCCTTTTTCCCGTATAGCTTCTTGTAACCCCGCCATTGCAAGACTAATCCAGATTCAGTTCAGTCTTTGAACTTATAGTTACACTAGCAGCACGTTTACCAACTCCTCGAGTCGTTACATTCAAGTAAACGTAATTTAACTATTGTCTGCAGGCTAAACCTTTGCTACTCACGAAAAGTTATAATGAATTGGCCGATCCAGTCCTGGGAGGTGACTATGATTTGGAGCAAATGAATCGTATGGCGATGGTAGCTTCGTTGTGCTTACAGCAGTCTGCCACGGACCGACCTTCAATGAGCAAGGCACGCTCTTTTAAGTGACGAAAACGTTTTTACTCTGTCTTTGCCTGTTTCTTAGTCTCCCGTCTCAACTAAAAGCTTAAACTGATAGTCAGTTATATGGTCAATTTGGTTTTTGCATGTGATGTAGGTTGAAAGAATGCTGAGAGGTGAGGAGACCATCAGAGTGGACAGCAAGAAGTTCCAAAACAGGCCTTCTACTCTAAGGGCATTCCCACTAGAGCTGCTCGACGACGACTCCTTGTTCGACTCGCCAGTCGGGGGCGATGATGATTCGCCCAAGAGCTCGAGCGACACCCCCAAGAGCTCCAACGCCACCACGCCCAAGAGCGCGATTGACCCCAACGACGAGATGATCGATCCCAACGAGATAATCCACGAGGTTACATGGGAACAATAGGGGCCACATACATGCATTTTCTCATCACCATATTTACTCACTCTTCTTGATTCAGACCTGCAGGTCCAAAGTGCCATTGTAGCTCTCTCTAGCAAATTCACACCCACCCCCCCATGGTGTCTTCTCAATTCTCATGTTATGATTCTTCTGCCTAAACTTGGAAGGAGGGAATTTGAACCATCCAAACAGGACAGGCGATCAAATTGAATTTGTCTCCAATGATTTTCTGGAGGATTTTTTTTTTTTTTTTTTTTGGAACATTGTCAATGCTTTGTATATACTTGCAGATGTCTTATGTCTGTTTTGTTGATTAAAAACAAAAAAAAAAAAAAAAAAAAAAAA